>NW_006298347.1:13293-26343 GCF_000327345.1 Myotis davidii
GTAAAAGGGTCTTTTGACCGCCAAAGAGGTCGCGACCCACAGGTTGAGAAACACTGCCTTAGATTGTAAAAAAAACAATGACAATAACAAACACAACAATAGCCATCCTGTGTGAATGAATCAAATTTATACCCATTTTTTTTGTCAGATCAGAAGAAATATATTTTTGAATGTGCCACAGAATTTTGGCAATTAGCTTGTGTGCCATGAGATGATCAAGGTTGGAAATTCTTGCCTTAGGGTATGAGAGGGGCTTTATGAATGCTGGAACTATTCTGGAGTATTGGTTGTTTATTACTTATTGTCTTTGATGATGGTTCAACTTGTGATAATATATGAAGCTGTAAATTTTAATGGGTAGTTTTGTATTGTGTTCTTAATTTAAAAGTTTTGTTAAGCACATACAATACAATGTTAATACAAATTTAGCTACCCTAGATAGAATATAAATTTTAAATAGTTTTTATTATTAACCTGATTAAATTTTATATCATATGTTGGATTGCCCATACTTAAGGTTAAATTTAAAATTAAATTGCTATACTATAACGTCTTACTGTTTTTTAAAATATATTTTTATTGATTTTTAGAAAGAAAGGAAGGGACAGAGAAGTAGAAACATTGATGAGAAAGAAACATCTATAGTCTGCCTCCTGCATGCCCCCTACTGGAGATTGAGCCCACAACTTGAGCATGTGACCTGACAGGAAATCAAACCAGTGACCTTTTGGTTCATGGGGTGATGCTCAAACACTGAGCCACACTGACCAGGCTGTTTTATTGTTACATATCATTTATCTCATCCAGATAATTAAGAACTCAACAAAAATATAGATCCTGCTAATTAAAGTACTTCTAAATATCCAGAGTAACTATTCAGTAAGCCATAATAACAGAAATGCATGCAAAAAACACATTTTATACATACCTAAATAAAGAAACGTATGCCATACACCACAGCAGGAGCCTATGGGAACTTTATTTAACTCGGAAAACTGTGTACACATGACAACTGAAAGAAATTTCAGTCATGAGAACTAAATCTACAAACTGCAGATGCACATAGTAAAGTCATTCCATGAAATTGCGATATAAATCGTCAGAAATTCAATTAAATATCTTCCGACGTGCATACAAATCTTAGAGATAAATGGTGTTTGTTTCTTGTTAGGTTAATGAATATTTTCATTTAAAAACAATCAGGAAAAGACCTGAATAATTAAAGCTGTTTTATTTACTCAGGTTTTAGCAACAAGATAAAATATTTGTTTTAGTTTCACAGGGTCATTACGCTTTAAATCTAGAGTATATCTTACAGCTCTGACATTGTGTTCTAGTCTGCAAACATGCAAATTAAAAATGTACAAGTTTTAAAGTTCTTGGAAAGAGGCATGATAGGAAGAGATAACTATATTCTTATAAAGGAAACCAAAATAACAATATTTCTCTTTGTATACACAACAATCTTAAATGAAATTACACACACACATACATATACACACACAAATAAAGTTCAGAAATTACTAACAAATAAATTAATAGTCAAATATACTTAAGAAATCTGCATTTTATAGCATCCTTCTAAAGATTAACAGTGAACATTTATAATTATTACTAGGCCTTACAATAAGCATTCATAAATATAAAAGGATCCCAAGAGTTCCAGTTTAAAACAATGAAAGATGATTTTTTCCCAAGCTTATTTGGCTAATGAATACATTCCTCCCTGCTCCCATAACCCTTACCTAAGAAGCATTGAGAGCAAATTCTTCTTTTTGATTGTTTGGTAAGAAACTTCTAATTACCTGTGGTTTTTCCACCCCATATCAAGGAGAATAGACAGGGGCAGGGTGGTCATAAAAGATACAGAAGCAATAAATTGCCTCTGTATCTACCAAGTAAAATTTGAAAATCTACAAGTAAATTTTCTACCTGGAAATCACAAGCACTATAACAGTGCCTACTTCAGGATTTTAGAGTTAAATCTTCAAACTCTTTTTGTTACTTTCATCAGAGATGATTTCTCTTTCGTTAGTTTGCCCTTGTTATCCAAGTAAAGTTTAACTTTTTAAAATATATTTTATTGATTTTTTACAGAAAAGAAGGGAGAGGGAGAGAGAGTTAGAAACATCGATGAGAGAGAAACATCAATCAGCTGCCTCCTGCACACCCCCCGCTGGGGATCGAGCCCGCAACCAAGGTACATGACCCTGACCAGAATCGAACCTGGGACCCCTCAGTCCGCAGGCCAACGCTCTATCCACTGAGCCAAACCGGTTAGGGCGCAAGTAAAGTTTAAATGTGGACTGCTCTGCTATCCTATATAATGAAACCCTAATATGCAAATTGACTGAACAGCAGAACTACCAGTTGCCATGGTGCATACTGACTACCAGGGGGCAGACACTCAATGCAAGAGATGCCCCCTGGTGGTCAGTGTGCTCCCACAGGGGAAATGCTGCTCAGCCAGAAGCCAGGCTCAGGGCTGGCAAGTGCAGCAGCGGTGGCAGGAGCCTCCCCTGCCTCTGCTGCAGGCAGGTGTAAGGAGCAAGGGGTCCCAGACTGTGAGAGCCCCAGACTGTGTGAGGGAAGTCTGACTGCCAGCTTAGGCCCCTTCCCTGTGGGGATTGGGCCTAAGCCAACAGGCGGACATCCTGAGGGGTCCAGAGTGTGAGAAGGCACAGGCCGAGCTGAGTGAAACAACACCCCCCTCCCCCCACCGTATGCTTCGGGTCTCTAGTATTTCTATAAATCTCCATAGTAGGTTTCTTTCATGGAAGGGATACATGAATACACTTTTTAAAGTTAAAAGCACTGAAAAAATGTATGCATCCATTATTCCACTATATACTCAACAAATTCTTACTGAATACCTAACTGATGCATAGGCTGTCAGAAATAAAAATGATTCCTATCCCCAAGGAAATCAAACATGGAAGAAAGCGTTTATAAGTAAAATGAATAGTATTCATTTTGAAATATTATGAATACAATAAAATAAATGCTATGGAAAAAACAAGTTTAAAAAATCACTGTATGGGGGAGAGAAAAATGGGTCAATGAACATTCACAGAAAAACGATTCTTTTCTTTTATTCCAATTTATCCCTCCTCCCATTCTATGAGTCTTAATGTAGGAACATAAATGACTCTGAAAAGAGAATGAGATGATATATAACAAAAATAAAAATAATATTATATTAAAAATATATTTATATTATAACAAAAATAATATCATATTATAAATATAAATATATTAAAAAAACATAAATATATGTTATATAAGAAAAATAATTCCACCACGGCCATCATAGTTTTTCACTCTCTTGAAAAACAAACAAAAACAAAGTATTAGAACAGTCCATGTGAGAATTTGGTATGAAAAAAACAAGAAAAGAAAAGTAGTAATAAAATGGGGAAGTAGGAAGGTACCAAATTTTTTTCAGCTAGTTTTATTTGTTAATGATAATTGTATTAAACTAGAGGCCCAATGCATGAAATTCATGCAAGAGTAGTCCTTCCTTTCCCCCGGCTGCTGGCACCAGCTTCCCTCTGGCACCTGGGACCTGGGCTTCCCTCCAGCTGCTGGCAGGTACCTGGGACCTGGGCTTCTCTTGCAGCCCTGGCTTTGTCCGATCTAATTAGCATATTATACTTTTATTATTACAGATGATTATATTGAATCCTCTTTTGATCTCTAGGTTAGAAATAATAAAGATTTGCTGGGTTAAAATAAATTTTTATTTGGATATGCAAATATTCTCCTGAAAAATAACAACAAATTCGAGTTAAGATTATAGTGCTAAATGATGAAATTTGCAGATAATATAGTGAAAATATTCCCACCAGTATTTTTTATTGTGGTAAGAACACTTAATGAGATACTTCTTAACAAATCTTAAGTGTACAATACAGTATTGTTGACTACAAGGACAATATTGTTAAGCAGGTGTCTAGAACTTATTCATCTTGCATAATCGACACTTCATACCACTTGATTAGCAATTCCCCATTTACCCCTTCTTCCCATCCCTGGCAAGCACTATTCCATTCTCTTCTTCTGTGAGCTTGACTATTTTAGATACCTTATATAAATGAAATCACTCAATATCTGTCCTTCTGTAGCTGGCTGATTACAGTTAGTATAATGACTTAAAGGTTCATCTATATTGTCACAGATTGTAGGATTTCTTTTCTTTTTAAAAAACTGAATAGCATTCCACTGTATGTATATACCACATTTTATCTATCCATTCCTTTATCTACACGCACTGTACAGTTATTTCCACATCTTGGCTATTGTAAACAGTGCTGCAAAATACAGCGGGGTACTACCATCTCTTCAAGATCTTGATTTCAGTCCTTTTGGTTAAATAACTCAGAAGTAGGATTGCTAAATCATATAATAGTTATATTTTTTATTTTTGGGGAGATCTATGCTTTTTTGCATTGCTGCTAGACCATTTTGCATTTGGCCCACTTTCTACCATGGTGACCTTTTCTCCACATCCTCACCAACAATTATTTCTTGTTTTGTTTAATTTTATAGTGGTCATCCTAACAAGTGTGATGTGGTCTCTCATTATAGTTTGGATTTGCATTTGACATTGAACATCTTATCATATATCCATTGACCATTTGTATATCTTCTTGGGAAGAATGTCCATTCAAGCCCTTTACCCATTTTGTAATCATGTTATTTTTTTGAGTTAAGGGTTTTTTTAAATATACATTTGGAAAGTAACCCTTGGTCAGATAGATGGTTTGCAAATGTGTATTTCCATTCCATAGGTTGCTTTTTCCCCTGGATGCAAAGATAGTTCAGCACATAAAAATCAATTGTTGTAATCCTAGAAGCCCAGTGCACGGAATTTGTGCAAGAGTAGACCTTTCTTTTCATGCAAGAGTAGGCCTCTCTTCCCCCAGCTGCCCACCCCGGCTCCCCCCTGGCACCTGGGACCCAGGCTTCCCTTGCAGAGGGAGGCCCTGCCCACCCACTGCAGCCTGCTGGTTGGTCACAGACACTGTGACTTGCCTCAGCCCTGGCAGCCCAGGCTTCCTCCAGAAGGACTTCGGGTCTAATTAGCATATTATGCTTTTATTATTATAGATGCCCTATTAACAGAAGAAAGATAAAAACAAACGACATGACCATCTCTATGGATGCAGAAAAAGTGTTTTGTTTTGCTGTTGTCTTCTCCAAAGATGCTGGCAAAGAGGCAAAAAGTTATTTTTTATTGAGTTGTTTATTCTTTGGATAACTGCTCAAGAGTAGAGTATCATTTTGTGGTGACAATAGTTTTGTCTTGTTCTGAAGACCAATTTTAGTGACCCTCGAGAACAAAATATTTTTTATCACCAGGGTTTGCTGAAAAGTATAAAGTTTTCATCAGTTTATTTGCATTTCCCCTAAATACACATCTTTTAAATGAGCACTTCAACACTCCACCTACCAATCAAATACCAGAAATGTTATTAAAAACTCTGTTTATTAATATGTCTATAAAAGAAAAAAATTCTGTTTTCAAAATGTATTCAAAATTAATAATGCACACAATTCTCATTTGATTAAATAATTGGCAGAAAGGTTTATGAAAATGACTTGAATTCTTTTTTAAAATAATGTTTTTTTTTAACATAGGCTATGAATGCATTCAAAATTAAGGTGTCTGGTAAATGTAATAGGAGCTACATTTTGAAAGTTTAACTCCTGCTGACCTGGTCATTCTCAATGTCTTCTACTAAGTTATATAAAAGATAGGTTATCTTATAGACTGAGGTTAAGTTTTCTCTTAATGCTGCTCTGAAACAATAATCATATTAGAGATTAAAGATAAAGTGCTAATTATAAATATAAACCAATAATTAAAATTTTAGATAATCTCAGAATTTTAAGTTCCAAAAAAGAATAAATATTCAAGTTAAATTTCTTTTTACAAATAAAAATATAAATGAAGTCACTGGTATAAAATACCTTTTACTTCCTTATAAATATGCATGAATAGTGCCATTATTATTTTCTGTTTAGAGGAGGAAATATAGCAGTCAGAACCTTGCCTGGCTCATCTCCCCTTCTGTCTTTGCTTCACTCACCTTGGCCTCAGCATTCCACTGCAGACAAGCACTGTGTCAGTTTTCTTGTGATAAAACCTAGAGTCAGAATTATTGAAGAGCAAGGAAAACATTCTGTTTTGAAAATTAAATATTCTAGAAGTTTGAATGTAGTGGAGAACAAATGAAAAGCAAGCCAACATGAAAGAAAGACCAGTAGGCTGATGGTTATTGTTTAATGTTTCAATTTCTTTTTACCACATACCAATTCATTATTAGTGTGCTCTCTCCAAGTTTGCCTGTTCTTTTTTTTTTTTCAAAAGTGGGAGATCATTTTTTATTATCTATTCACTAATGTTTTACACTGCCTCTTGAATCCTTTATTTTCTTCTAACAATTATTCTACGTCTTTTTTAAAAATATATATTTTTTATTAATTTCAAGAGAGGAAGGGAGAGGGAAGCCTAAACTGGTGTATAAGTGCAATGAACTGAATGTTCACATCCCCTCCCCAATTTCATAGGTTGAAATCCTAATCCCCAATGTGGTGGAATTTGGATTGGTTGCCTTGTGAGAGCCCCCTACTGGGGATTGAGCCCATAACCCCGGCATGTGCCCTTGACTGGAATCAAATCTGGAAACCTTCAGTCCAAAGGCGGGTGCTCCGTCCACTGAGCAAACCCAGCTAGGGCTTGCCTGTTCTTGTCATGGTCATGGTGTTTTATCTGCTTCTTACATTCTTTTTAAAAATTATTATCCAAAGGTTGTGTAAACGGTTTCTCAGTGTGTTCTCTTGCTTTTATTTTCATGCATCATTTAAAAAAGAAACATTCTGCCTATTAATTCTATATAGAGGCCTCTCAAACTGAGAATTTCAAAGAGGTGTCTGGCCTGTCTCTATTTTAGTTAGAACCCCCTGGAACCTCTTATCATCATGGAATGTTCTCTTTATTATTTGATAATAGCCTCAATTTTCTTTTCTTATTCTTCCTCAATCATTTCAATTCAGATGGACTTTCTGAGTTTTATTTTTCTTGTACTGTGTTTAAACATTAAAATGGAAAATGAAACATATCTACCTTGCTGTATGGGAGAAATATATCCATTTGGCATTAATTACATTCTATCTGTCAACAAACACATCTTATGCTCAGAGTGTGCTCCTTTGAGTTGTCTTTCTTAGATGGTAATTATAAAATGATAAAATTTAAATGAAGCAAAGTCAATTTAAGTATAAAATGTGTGGAGGAAAACAGAAGAGAGAGTCATTTGTCTCTTAATTGACTACCTCCTGTGAAGAGAGATGAATGTTTGTTCTGGTTTTTAAGGCACTTATATTTTCAACTTGTATTCCCTGTGGTAGTAATGGTACAGGCATACTCATCACTAATTACCAAATAAATTACATTAAACAAATATTTGCTGAGGGCTTTATATGTGAATGAGAGAAAATAATAGAGAGGAAAGGATTCACTTAAATAAGAGATATTTGCTTCATTCTAAATCTGACTAGGTCAGATCTCTCCATGAAGTTATCATAAAAGCACCTAGGTAAGGGTTGTATAAATTGGAAGATTCAGCATTACAAAGATGTGAATACTCTCCCAACCTAATCTACAGATTTAATACAACTCTAGTGAAAATTGTATGCCAACAACAAGGAAAAATATTTTTTGGTGGAAATTAATGTTGGTTTTGAATTTTATATGGACCGCAAAGTTTCAAAGAAGAATCAAATGGCAGGATTTATGTAAATAGCTATCAAGGTTATACCAAAACTAAGACAATTAATGCCACTTTACCGTCCTAGAAATTGGCTTAATCCTAACATAAGAAATAGGGCAGGACAGTGGTTGGTTAAACGTAGAGAAGCAGATATGGAGGTGTAGATAAGTAGTTTTTGCTCTCAGAAGGCCAAGGATCTGGAAAGAGAACAGAGAGGATGCCTAAGGCCAGGGAACATCAACATGAACCTCTCTCAGAAGCTCAGGTAAAATACACGAAAATTCAAAATTGCAGAAACTTTTACAATGATGCTCACTGAGAAAAAACTTGGGATGTAAGAGTCAACAGGTCATAAAAATGTTTTAGAAGTTTTAGTGGAGAGATTAGGGCAGAAGCCAACACCCACAGGGTTAGGAAAGGAATGGGTAATTGGGATATGAATCATCAAGTGTCCATGACACTTTCTGGGCACTGCACCTGCATGTTGGGTAAATTCGGGCACATTCCTGGATATATTTGAACTTCAATGTCTTTATCATGCATAAAACTAGGGCAATAATGTGTACCACAGTACAATTTTGTAAGAATTAAACAAAATACATATTTTTTTACTTCTACCGGAATAAAAATAAACTAAGACAATTAAGATAGTGTTGTATGAATGAAGGAATAAATAGACATCTCTATTTATAAAAGGCTAATATGCAAAGTGTCTCCTTGGGAGTTCAAACAGGAGACCGGGAGTTTGATCACTCACTATGACGTGTGCTGACCACCAAGGGGTGGCGCTGAACAAAAGAAGGCCCCAGCCGGCAGCCGGAAGGTGCTGATGGGCCCTGATCGCTGGCCAGGCCTAGGGACCCTACCGTGCATGAATTTTGTGCACCAGGTCTCTAGTATGAAATATAATTGAAACTAATACAAAGATATAGATATATTCTAAAATCCAGTCCAATGGAAAAGTAAAGTTCACAGATCACACATTGTCTTTATACAAAGATGATATTTAGAAGGATAGGAACAGGAAACTATTAGCAATATTGTGTAGTTTAGAACCTTTAGACGCACAATGCCTAGGTTTAAACATTTGCTTCAACAACTACTAGCTGAATAAAATAACAGTGTTTCAAATATTCATGAACTAGTTACTTTCACTTTTAATTGCTTGCTTTAAACATAGATAATGGGAATAATAATATAGAACAATTTCTGGGGGGTTAAAATATAAGAGAGTGTGTTGTTTATCTTCTATACTATACATTATTATACTGCTTTTACATTTTAATAATTATTTTCACGATTACTATTATATTAAAAATAATAATCTCTTGGGAGGAAAATTAGTTGAGCCAGAAGAAGAGTGAAAATCATTTGCAGGATTTAATTATTAGAGTAGCAGAGTTTCAGTGAGTGTTGAATTTCAACTGGGTTGTGTCAGCTATGCCAAGGTAAAGGCTATGAGTTGGAAAGAGAGGAGATTTGGAATTGGAACTTAAAAACCTTGCACTCATACATTTCCCCAAATCCTCTGCATTTGCTGAGATGGCTCACTTTTCCCTATTTTAAAGAAGCTGGTAATTTCTTGCTTGAACATGACTCACAGGGCAATTACTTATGTCTCTCTCAGGATCTATATATACAGCCATTCTCTCCTACCTGGCAAATCAGCTACCTGGGTTATATAACAACATAATCCATTTGGGGAAGAACCGGGCTTACTGAGGGAAGAAAGGGCCTATATACACTCAAGAAGTTGTAGAAGTAGCCAAGTGTAAGTGAACAGATGGTCAATGGCAAATGGTGGTTGGTTTATCAGAGTTAAAACAAAAATACCAAACAGCAGTAATTTGGTGATAGAGGGTCTTGGGCAAAGACATGAAAACTGATGTATATAGTATGAAGATATTTATATTGTACATTAATGCCTATGAGAAAGCACCTACTAAAGATGTAACCAAGTAAGCAGAATGACTAATTCAGCTGATGTCAGCTGTCCTCTGTGCCATTGTATCCATTGTTCACTCCAGTTCTGGAAAAATGGATCCTAGATAGAGTACGCACAGGGCCAGCAATAATCACTATACCTGGGTCCCAGTCCCATGGGAACAACTTGAATAAGCTGATATGGCTATTGCTGCTGCTTTGTGTTGAAAATGCCAGTAAAAGAGACCAAAGCTGTGCTAAAATTTATGGCATTATCTTTCAAAGGGACCAATGAGCCATTAGTTTCCACCTCGTGGAGATGGCAGAAATCCATCTTGACTGGAATAAACACATATTCCAGGTTAGCATGTGCCTTTGTTTATTACAGGACCTTGGGAGGAAACACTATCTGAAGGCTCAGAATGTTTGTTCCATCAAAGTAGGATCAGACTATTTTTAAAACTACTCCTTAGTCTGTTGCAGGCAAATTTCTGTCTTCAAGTTTGCTTCCCAGGGAATCTACCTGTTCTGTACTTTTGAATACAATATACTTAGGCATGTAATATTAAAAATGTTGAGAAACACAGGCAAACAGAAATCTTAAAAGCCATGATAGAGAGAGGGGGGGAAAAAAGCCTATTATCTTTAAAGCCGTGAGAAGATGACTTACTGCTGACTTTGAAATAAGAAAGATGGAAGGCAGAAGTAAATGAAAATGACATCTTTAAAGTGTTGAAAGGAAATCTACCAATGTCATTTATCATGCCCAGGGAAAACTATATTCAAATGTAGAGATAAAGTTATATTTTAGAGAACATGAACTGAGGAATTTGTTGCCACAAGCATTCACTTAAAGAAAACCAATAAATAAATAAATAAAGGCAGTGCTTCAGGAAGAACAGTGATTCCAGGCAGAAACCTAAAAGTGCATTAAGAACCAAAAGAACACTAGTAAGAAATTATCAAAGTACAAGTAGAATAATAAAAATGAGTAATTCAAAAGAAGGCATAAAGGAAAAAAAAACAGGTAACTACAAAATCATAGTTTTATAACTGTTTTTAACAATGAATGGGATTTTAATGATCCTCTATGATTTGAGTTTATGTTTGTGTGTATGTGAGATAGGAAGTCATTAAGTTCACCATTAGATCAAAGTAGTTTCAATTGCTGAGAATTTCAGAATAAGGGTTATCAGAATAAAGAAGAAAATAAGGAATTCAATTATCCCTACGTCACAGTTCTTAAAGATTGAGGCTGTGTGCTACATATGAAAATAATTCATGGAATTCAACTTATTGAGAGAATAAAAGTGTCTTTAGGAAATGCAAATTCAGGAGTGCAATTTCTGTACCTGAAATAAGTACATGACCAAGATAGAAGACTGTGAAAAAAAGGTCTATAATTGAGATGATTAAATGTACATTAAACATAAAGGAGATTCACAATGAGCTAAAAGGTTTGAGCCAGAAGATAAATCAAAGTACTGCTTCTTTTATTGAGATAATCTTGATAGGAAAGACAATGTCAGATGGACTAACTGGTGACTAATGAAATAGTTAATATAGATTCTGGTAAAGATGCATTAACTCTATGCAAATCCTGCAAATTAACAGTAAGTATATGGAAAGCTTGGTTTAGTATTGGTTTTTAGCACATGATATTGAGTGGAAATATTTTAATAGCCTTTCTTTAAAATATGAATTTCAGAGGAACTTTAATGTAGATTCATATCAAAACATTACTATTTCAGACAATAGCATGAACAGCATCCCTTATGTCACCATGTCCAAAATGAAAAAGAGAATGAAGCAAGACTAATAAAGATAGCTAATACGATCACTCTCATTATATTGTCCTTTCAGATAATTAATGATGCCATTATGTAGAAACATATATTTTTCCTAATTTAGAGGGCTGGGAATAATAATTGTCTCTTCATAAGAAAGCATAGAGAATAACAGTCCCCCAGAGGAGGAGGTTCTTTATCAGAAAATAATTATCCAGGCAAAATTCTGTGCCCTCCTCCTCCCCAATCCCTGGGTAAAGATGCCTTGTCCTACAAAGTCAATTCAGTATACTTTACAAAAAGAGATTTTACACTTTCATAGTAGAATTGAAAATATTCTCAGGAAACTCATGACAATTGTAATAGAGTTACAGGTAACAACTAGACTACATTTCTCTCATGCTAGAATAAAAAGGACTACGTGACTAGCTGTCATCAAAGCAATATGAGTGGAATGTGTCATTTCTAGGCTAAGGTGCTAAAAAGTGAGAATGTCTTCTCCAATATTTTACTTTTTAATCTATTTACTAATGGGGGAACCGTCTGAGGACTTGGAATAGAGAAGAGCTGCTGAAATGGAAGAAGCTTGGTTTCTGGGTTACTGCCTAAATTCATGTCATTCAGGAGAGACACCCACCAGAAATACTCCTCTGAGTAGTTGCAGGAAGAGGAAATACATTATATTTTTACACACTATGGCATTGATTATTTAGATTTTTCTCTCTACACCATATAGTATCACTTACTCTGATTAATAAACAATTAGATATTTGTTCTTTTTTTTCTATGTCCATCTCTCTCTATCTGCATAAATAGCATCTACAATTATTTAATTTCTTCCTAAAATATTTATGGGTTTTCTTTGTTACTTGACAAACATATATAATTTAAATAACCACTCTCTTGAGTATTTAAATGGTGTGCAAATATATGTAAATGGTGAGCATATATATTTTGGTGGGTAAATGGATATTGGGCAAAGTTTCAGCTCTCAATGAATTCATAGGCTAATGAAAGTGGGATCAAATAGATAAGTAGCCCAGATTAAAGGAAGAACAAAAAGTCAGCTGTCACAGAGGTGATTTAGAAATATTTTAGAGCAGATTTCTAGTGTCCACTTGGATGTGGGGATGCTATATTAGGATATATGACATTTGAAAAAACATATACATTTTTGTATAACCCATGGACACAGACAATAGGGTGGTGAAGGTGGCGGGGAAGAGGTGGGCTAGATGATGTTAATGGGGGTAAAAAGGGGTACATATGTAATACTTTCAACAATAAATATTTTTTTAAAATATATTTTATTGATTTTTTACGGAGAGGAAGGAGAAGGATAGAGAGTTAGAAACATCGAAGAGAGAGAAACATCGATCAACTGCCTCCTGCACACCCCCGACTG
Source organism: Myotis davidii (assembly GCF_000327345.1). Classification (NCBI taxonomy): domain Eukaryota; kingdom Metazoa; phylum Chordata; class Mammalia; order Chiroptera; family Vespertilionidae; genus Myotis; species Myotis davidii. The sequence continues at coordinate 26,184 of NW_006298347.1, forward strand.
GGGATGTGCCCACAACCAAGGCACATGCCCTGGGCCAGAATCAAATCTGGGACCCTTCAGTCCACAGACCGGCACTCTATCCACTGAACCAAACCGGCCAGGGCAATAAATATTTTTTAAATCAAACAAAAATATATATATACTAGAGGCCTGGTGCACA
>NW_006298347.1:27118-32822 GCF_000327345.1 Myotis davidii
TTTCAGTGAGGAAATTGTTTGGGTTCTATAATTGAAACACTGTATCAACTCCAGCTCTGAGATCCAGCCTGGCTGAAAGCAGGTTTCTGTGGTTTTGTTTAGCTGCTATATTTGTAACAATGTTTCAAACTGCCAGCTCAGAGGCCGGCAAGGCAGGCGGGGAACGTTGGAGTCCTCCGTCACTGAAGCAAGCAAGCCTCATGTTAGCTTTGAGCTGCCTGGCTGCTGGCCGCCATCTTGGCTGGCAGTTGATTTGCATATTGCCCTGATTAGCCAATGGGAAGGGTAGCGGACGTATGGCTAATTACCATGTTTCTCTTTTATTAGATAGGATATATATACACTTAAGCGACCGTTAAGACTGAATGACCGGAAAAACCGGTTGACCAGTCGCTATGACGTACACTGACCACCACGGGGAAGATGTTCAATGCAGGAACTGCCCCCTGGTGGTTAGTGTGCTCCCACAGCCAACCTCCCATGGGCAGCCAACCTCCCACAGTCCCTCCCCCTGTCCTTCCATCCCATCCAACAGGCCCTGTCCAATAGGCAGCAGGAGTCCCAGCCGGCAGCTGGCAGGCCCGAGACAGCCAGGCCTAGGGGCCTTACCCGTGCATGAATTTCATGCACTGGGCCTCTAGTTTTAAATGTTTAGGTGTGTTTGTAAATCCATATATTGTCACAATATGAAGTAGAAAACAACTACCTCTTTATGGAATTAGAGTTTTGGCATTAGTTTGCATATATGTCATGAATTCCATTATTTATTTTAAGTTAGATTTGGTAATTATTATTCAGTGTCTTAATTTTTTAAAAAATAACTTTTATTTTTTAAATGAAGTAAATTATTTTATATTTCTATTTATAATCTCAAAAAAATTGGCAGAGTAAATTAAAATACATGCAAGTAATGGTGTCTTATGAAAAAGATAGGACAAATTTAAGTCATACCATGAATAAATTATGTATAGATTTTAGTTAGTCAATTTAATTTACCAATATAAAAGATAATTTCTCTTGGTTTAATTTTATTTCAATATTTGGCTACAGAAATAAAAGCTATTTAAAGTGACTGATGAACTTGCTACAAAAAGAAACTTAGGGATAATTTACGAAATTAGTAGTCCAAAATATGAAAAACAATGATTACAATACAATGTGATATACTCCCACACAAATTCTGTTAAGCAATTATTTGCTGGCAGTAAGATTTTTAAATTTAGTCAACTCATTATCTTTTATTGGTATTGCTAACTTAAAATCTAGTATCTGAAATGTATTTTTCCTAATTATTAAGCTTTTAAAATATATTTTCAATTAAAATTCTTTAAAATCATGTTTACTTAGAATCTAGAAAACATAAGTTTAAATAAAGACTTTTTTCTGCATATTTTAAATTTGAGGCAAACTTTGTGTTAAATTCAATATTTCTATTTAACAAACAAACCTGATTTTATTTTATTTTTTTAAATATATTTTATTGATTTTTTACAGAGAGGAAGGGAGAGAGATAGAGAGTTAGAAACATCGATGAGAGAGAAACATCGACCAGCTGCCTCCTGCACACCTCCCACGGGGGATGTGCCTGCAACCCAGGTACATGCCCTTGACCGGAATCGAACCTGGGACCTTTCAGTCCGCAGACCGACACTCTATCCACTGAGCCAAACCGGTTTCGGCAACAAACCTGATTTTAAGAAGACTCATAGAACTCAGTGTTTTAGGAATTAGTTGAGTTGACACCAATTGAGCTTTAGGAGTTGGAAATATAATTGCACTATAAGTTTAAGTTCTGTCACTGTTTAATCACTATAGGATGCTGATGCTATAATTGCAATGCAACTTTCATGAAAGAAGAAAACACTTAAGTTCTTATGACAAAAAAATTATTCATTGAATACTTTTTAATGTTTTGGATTTAATTGCTAAAATAGTGTGTTGTACATCTTTTCATATAAAATTAAATATTTTAAAATAAATTATCAGTGTTAAATTCAAAATTTTGGATGTCCGTTGGTTTATTTTAAAGTAGTCTAAAATTCAACTTAATTAACTGAAAGTTATATTTTGATTTAGAAGCTATGTGAGTTAGTATATTTCAAAATATAAAATTTAAATTTAAAAAGACAATATCCACTCTATAGCTCTCAGTTTATTGAGTGGAAGGTTTCTGTGTTTGTATTTGTTATTTATTTGCTTTTGTTTCTGTGGTCTCAGAAGCACTCAGCAATGGTGTACTACGTACAGAATAACAAGAAACATGGAATTACTTTTTAAATGATCCAACTTAAATATTTTCCTGTAAATATATTTGTCTATTTTTAAACTGGAAAGCATATGGAATATTATTTTTAGGATTCAATTTTAGGATTCAATATATTATCTTTAAAAAGCATCCAGGTTCAATATATAACTTTAAAATATTTATTTACTCCAGTACATCTTGTATAGGTGGAGGCTAAATGTGTTTGAAATAAAATCATAAGTTCCATAAATTGAGTGTATTATCAATTTTCTAGCAATTTGAAAGTTACATTAGAAATCTGTTTTCTAAGTTTACTATCCCTTTTCAGATTAAGAATCACTATACGTGAAAACCTTTCTCATTTGAGAAATTTTTTTTGAAGGGAAACCTGCAAAAATATCAATGTACAACATATAGACAGGGACAAGAAATGCAGAAAGAATTCACATTCATCTGATGAAAATTATTCCGTTATTTTTTCCAGTTTGTTCATTGCTATATAACTTTTCTACCCTTCTGTTTTCTCACCTGCAAAGTGAGAAGCCAGAATTTTATTATCTCTAAGGTTCCTATTATGATTTATCTTGTACATATATAGTCATTCAATATTATTCTTCTCCCCTGTAACAGTCATGTGCTTTTAGATAGAGCAGCTTACAGTTTTCTATTATTTTGTGATAAACTTAGTGGCTTAAAACAACACTATTTAGGAGCTCAGTTCTGGAGGTCAGGAGTCTGGGCCCAGCATTACTGGGTTCTCGCTGAGGCTCCTACACACTGTGATACAGGAGTGGGCAAACTTTTTGACTCGAGGGCCACAATGGGTTCTTCAACTGGACCGGAGGGCCGGAACAAAAGCATGTATGGAGTGTTTGTGTGAACTAATATAAATTCAAAGCAAACATCATTACATAAAAGGGTACGGCCTTTTTTTTAGTTTTATTCATTTCAAACGGGCCGTAGTTTGCCCACGGCTGATAGGAGGTGTTGACCAGCTGTGGTTTCCAGCTGAAGCTCACATTCTTTCCCAGGCTCGCTCAAGTTGTTGGCAGAAGTGCTTCTTGCAGCTCCAGGAATGAGGTCCCTGTTGAGTTCTTGCTGGCTGTCAGCTAAAGTTGTTGTCTGCTGCTCCAGAGCCCATCTGCATTCCTTGCCATGTGGCCTTCTGCATCCAAGCTAGCAATAGAAAATGTCCCTGACATCAAATCTGTGTTCACAATTTCTCACTTTGGATCTCTCACCAGCATGATTTCGGACCTTTTAAAGGGCTCACATGATGAAGGGAAGCTCATCAAGGATAATCTTCCTATCTTAGAGATCTTAATTACAACTACAAAATGCCTTCGTAACAGCAACTAGATTATCGTTCAATTGAATAAACGGCAAATGGTATATGTTTCCCAGTGGGATGAGAATCTTGGGGCATATCTTAGAAGTCTGCCTACCACAAACAGGGAACAAGTGGATCACAATCGCTTCTTTCAGCATATATTCATTTGAGTTTGCAAAACAAAATCTATGCCCAAATAATTTAAATGTGTATTTTGACACATCTTAAATAGAAGAAGGGTAGGCTGAGTACAGTCTTAACCAAGATTGTCTTAATTGGACAATGCACTTGAGTTATCCATTTGCACCAGAAATATAACCTGTTTTTAGGTTTCAATTAAAGGCATGTGTCTTCCTACATGGTTCTTTGGTCAACATTTCTCCCACAGATTGAACAGGGTATTTGGATGTTGTACTTGCTATTTCCATTTACCTTTCATGTCTATCCCCTTCCTTTGCCTCATGGTTTTCCCACCAGGAGTTGGAAATTTACAGACTGTTTTAACTGGGTTGTTACTCTCTGTTGTCTGCTTGGATTTGATCAGTGGTAGACGCCAGTCAGAGATCAGACGTGGGAGGAGAGTGACGTTGGGACAGTTATTCTCACTCTGCTAGCTTGTAGATTGACACAATTCCTGTCCAGGCAACTGCTCCTACAACTACAGCTCTGTCTCTCTCTCCTCTGTCCTTCACTCTAGGCACAGTAATGGCTCCTTGCTGTTTCTGACCTAAGGTTCTTGACCATCTTTCTTTCATTTCCCATCGCATTACTCAACTATTATAAATATTCCCTTCCTCAGTTGTCTATTTAGGTGTGGAATCTGTTACCAGATACTCTGATATAGATATTGTATTATTATCTGGTATTCTTTCTTGCCAAAATACCATGGAATTTTTTTAGGGTGGAAATGTATTATGTATGACCATGAAACCTAGTTATGGCCAATGGGACATAATTGGTTGAGTATTTTGGGGAAAGCAGCTTATTTTCCTATTGGAGATGAGAACCATTCCTTATTCTTCCTTCTTGCTTCTTCCTATTTTAGTGGGAGGGAGAAACATGTAACCATAACCACAGGCATTGGGTGGAAAACCAAGCCCCTAAGGGTGAGAGAATAAAAAAATAGAAACAGCCTAAATTTCTAGTGATGAATTGGAGTCACCATAGGAGCCAAGCTTCACAATACAGATAAATCCTACTGACAGAAGTACTGTTTGTTTCCAGCTGACAGATGACTGTATTCCTGAGTGATATATCTACCCACCCCATTCCTCTTATGAGTCATTTCATATTACATGTGTTATCAACAGGTTACTTAAAGAAATATGTGGAAGAGTTTCTTATTACCATGACTGGAGTGCAGGTAAAGTAGGCCTGCAATTCCCTAGAAGTTCAGGGGATGGGGTGGCTAGTTCAGTGCACTTTGATGTGTGTGCAATTCAGCATTGATAGGAGCCTTAATACTGTTTATTACAATGTCTCCTTTGTTTTTTGCTCACCTCACACTTCTCATTTCTGGTAGGGGAGTGGCGGGGGGAATCCTTGCATCTCCCTGTTTTGACTTTTCCTCCCATATCAATTTGATGGTCTGTGTATTTTGTCCTCAGTTTACTTTCTTAATTCATTATCTTTCCATCAAATAATATGGTAGATTTTTCCTCTGTTACATGATTAATAAATACACTCTCTGATTCTTCTCTAGTAAGTACTGGTCACTACACATTTTATCTGTGACATAGTAGCTCAACTTAGTGAGATTTAGAAAACAGCTTTCTTCTTCTTCTTCTTCTGTGTATTTTGTCCTCAGTTTACTTTCTTAATTCATTATCTTTCCATCAAATAATATGGTAGATTTTTCCTCTGTTACATGATTAATAAATACACTCTCTGATTCTTCTCTAGTAAGTACTGGTCACTACACATTTTATCTGTGACATAGTAGCTCAACTTAGTGAGATTTAGAAAACAGCTTTCTTCTTCTTCTTCTTCTCTTTCCTCCTCCTCCTCCTCCTCCTCTGGCAAACCCTTACTCTTTTAACCATAATTGAGGCTATAAGAGCAATTAAAGATTTTTATCCGAAATCTGCTTAGTTATCATTTAGCTAATAAAGCCTAATGGAGTAAGGGAA
>NW_006298347.1:32961-34865 GCF_000327345.1 Myotis davidii
GATAGCAAGAAGGAAGAACAATCACTATGGTAGTGAATTTCATTTTAATGACATTTTTGTAGAAAGAGTCTCCTGATACATCATGTCTGATGATTAGCAATATTTGGCAGAGGAGAAGCAGATTTGATGAGGCAAAGACATTTTTAAAACAGAAGACTAGATCATAAGGCAGCGTGAGACTTTGTTTTATGGGATATTTTTTCACACAGCCTTCATTTGATCCTGATTTCTAAGGCTGAGCTTTGCCACAGACCATTAGGTTTTAACTGGGAGCTACTGAGATGAGGCAGAAGCGAGATAAAACAGCAAACAAAAAGCTGTGTGAGAAACTGAAATGGTCAGCTTACTGAAGTTACATTCATTTCACTGATATGAAGGAAAAAATAAAATCTGCCGCTGAAGTAATAAGGAAGTGCTAGATAATGGTTTTATAAATTGTTCATTTTCTGTCTTGTTTTTATTATGGTAACAATTAAAACTAAAATTGCATTACCAGTGTTATAGCCATTGCAGTGATATTTCACAGATACTACTTGGTGCTTTAGTATTGAGACATTAGTATTGAGTGATAAAGGGAAACAATATGCATTTTATGCTTTTGTGTAGTAAAGAGTTTTCATGCTTCTAACTCCGAAGTTTGAAATTATTCTCATTAACAAAATTAAATAAATGAGGACTTTGGGAATTCATTGTCACTGCTATTATGCTTTTCCTAGCTTATTTGTACTTATTGGAAAGTTTATATAAGTACAACAATAAGCTACACAACTTAAATGAACATCCCTGGATTAGTAGGGCTCATGTTCAGGTGGCTAATGGATTTGATTCTATTGTATCCTGCCCTCCCCCACCCCCAAACTAATAGTAATTTTGAAGTTTATCTATGAATTTTAGTTGGGTGTTTCTGGCAGTCCCTTCAGTGATTTACACAGAGTAGGTATAAGTAAATGCTAACTGGATGATTGAAGTTTAATCCTGTTTTCTTTTTTATAGGGGCACATTATCTACAAAAAGACAAATATCTACACATATTTAAAAAGACTTGCAGGAATGACATGTCATAGAAACAAATTGCAGATGCCCACAAATTTCTAACTAAATTTGATTATATTTAAAAATTTTATGTCAACATGAAGAAGCATTAATCATCTCACATACAGAAGTTAATTTACAGATAATCTTACTCTAAAAGATGGGAAGTAAAAGCTTATATTTCACATTTGATGATCGTTAAGAAAGATGATTTAGCCCTAGCTGGTTTGGCTCAGTGGATAGAACATTGGCCTGCAGACTGAAGGGTCCCGGGTTTGATCATGGTAAGGGCACATGCCAGGTTTGTGGGCTCGACCCCCAGCAGGGGTTGTGCAGGAGGCAGCCAATCCATGATTCTCTCTCATCATTGATGTTTCTATCTATCTCTCCCTCTTGCTTCCTCTCTGGGAGGGGAGGGGGTAGGTTATTTAATTCCTGAGAAATGGATTTTCCCATTCATGGATTATTTTTTAGTATTTATGAAATTTAAAATGGTCATTTTAACAGCTTATTTTTAAAAAGTCCCCTCTATATTTGCCAATTCATTATTTTTTTATTTTTAAATCTTTATTGTTGAAAGTATTACTTATGTCCCCCCCTTTCCCCTATTGACCTCTTCTAGCCTGCCCCCACCTCCCACCCCAAGTCTTCATCACCCTATTGTCTGTGTCCTTGGGTTATGCATATATGCATCCAAGTTCTTTAATCTGTTTTCACCCAACCACCCACCCCCACCCCATGTTCCCCTCTCAGATTCCACAGTCTGTTCATGCTTCTGTGTCTCTGGAAGGACACCTTTATTTGTTAAAAGAAGGTAAAATAATCCACAAACCCATCAACACATCATATACATTTTTTATTTTTATTCTTCT
>NW_006298347.1:35397-38476 GCF_000327345.1 Myotis davidii
ATGTGTGGACCTGGAGAGCATTAAGCTAAACAAAATAAGCCAGTAAGAGAAAGATAAAGATCACATGATCTCACTCATTTGTGGTATATAATGAACAACATAAACTGATGAACAAAAATAGAACCAGAGACATAGAAGGATCGAACAGACTGTACAACCTATGAGGGAAGGCGGAGGGTGGGGGGGGGGTAAGAGATAAACCATATGAGCAAAACCAATGGACACAGACAATTGGGGAGGGAGTGAGGGCTTGTGCTTGGGGGAGGGAGGGTTTGGGGAGAGGTCAATGGGGAAAAGGGAGACTCAGGTAATACTTTAAACAATAAATATTTTTTTAAAAAAGTTCACAAACTTATTAGCATTTATCTGAATATATTATTTTCTGCTAAAATTCCATAAATAATACAGTTTAAAGAATCATTTTATAATTGGAACATGAATAGACACTGTTAATTCAATGATAATATCATAATTTAAATTAAATACACTTTACCACTTCCCTCAGAATAATTACTGTTGTGTCTAATTTATGCTACATAATCTCAGTCAATCACTTCAAAGACATTAATTCTACCTATTACATGGTCCTTTTATATCTGGGAATACAATAGCTTTCATCTGTGCCACAGATTCCTACAACTATTAAATTTAATAACGATTAGTTACTTGCACACCAAACATCACTGCCTTTTCACTTATTTGAATTAGATAACACTTTGCTATTTAAAAAACCCAGAACTATAAATATTAAAAATAAGAAAAACACGAATTCACTAATTTTAGAAAATTATGACTTTTTTTCTCTCTGTATTCCCTTCTGACTTTTTCTATTTTACATACGAAAATAGTAGCATGTGCAACCATATTTATGTTATAAAATAAATTTCATATCCTAATTGTTGAATTGGTCAGAAAGAATAACTGAAAATTTATGAAGTAGGTGTCATTACGTAATATATTTCATCAAATCTTATAAAGACTTACTTTCTATAATTCATATATTATGACTGAAGGGTCAACCTCTCTAGTAGACTGCATTAGTCATACAGGAAATATTGCTTTGGCAAATAAGCTGATATAAAATGGTTATGAGTATAATTTTTCCTGAGGGGGATAAAACTTTAATCCTCCCTGTGTCAATCTGTCTTAATTATAATAGGAGAGGATGTCTTGTTCTTAGCAGCAGCTCATGCTTCTGCCAGTATTATGACCTTGGGAAAGTTACTTAATGATTCCTAATCCTTCCTTTACATATACACATGTATATTTAAAATGTATGGTTCATTTTATTATTAAAGATTGGATTGGAACAGCAATCAGGTTAAAGGATATGATTTACTTGTAGACAATAGTTTTGTAAAGGGGTAAACAAATCAAAGTTTTATTACTAAAAAAGAATAGTGATATAAACAATATTTTTAGAACAGTGTGACCTAACACTCTTGGGCTTTCCACTTCTGTATTATTCCCCATTGATTAGGTTTTTCCTCTATATACTGCACTCTTTTTTCTTTCAAATATCTTTTTATAGATTTCAGAGTGGAAGGGAGAAGGAGAGAGAGATAGAAACATCAATGATTAGAGAGAATCATTGATTGGCTACTCCCTACTAGGGATCAAGCCCACAACCCAGGCATGTGCCCCTGACGATAATGGAACAAGGAACCATTCAGTTCTCAGGCTGATGCTCTATCCACTGAGCCAAACCAGCTAGGACCACTCTTATTTTTAAATACTCATTTGTTTTTAAATTATAGTCAGTTTGATTGACATGTTCCAGTAAATTTATTCTCTGATGTACCCTCTTGTTCTAGTAAATACAGTATGTGCTGTATATCTATATGGCATTTTAATACATTGCGTACCGCATAGAAATCTCTAAGACATATGCCAGGGACCGCATGTTTTTGGGCAAACTGCACGTTATTTAAATCATCATAATGCACGTTAAGTGTTGTTTTTCAATAGTTATAACATTTTTATTTACGAAAACAATTAAAAAATTAAAGTTCCTAGTACTTTTTTTTAAATATATTTTATTGATTTTTACAGAGAGGAAGGGAGAGGGATAGAGAGTCAGAAACATCGATGAGAGAGAAACATCGACCAGCTACGGCCCTAGTACTTTTTTAACGTATGGTACTGCGTAAAACATTTTCATCTATGAAGAGGGACCAAACAAAGTTTACATAAGTATCTAGATTCGCTCCTTTTTCCATGGGCGTGAAAAACAAGAACACTCGTGAGCGGTCCTTAACAGATGGCACGCAAAACACGAGAAAACTCCTGAGCAGTACAAAATGTGTTAAATGTATATAACACATATTTTAATGTATTTACTCTGCATAAATTAATTTGATAGAACAATGTGAAAAGAAGTTAAACAAATATAAATATGAAATATGCTTCAAATCATAATTAAAGATATATTCATTTAAAAAGAACAAAAAAGAAAAAAATAAGAAATTAAAATTGAATAATAGTATATGAACATAAGAGAACATTAAACATTATTTAATAGTCTTTGTTATTAAACAAATTTCATGTCTCTTTTCCAATTTTAGTGCCTGCTTTTCACTTTTAAGATACCACTTGATACAAATTTGTTCTTAAATTTAATGTAGACCAAGTCATTTTTCATTTATATTAAGTACTTTTCGTATATTCTACACTAATAAAAGAGAAACATGCAAATTGGTGTAACTCTGCTATGCCCAGCAGCCAATCGGATGATTATGCAAATTAACCCAACAAAGATGACGGTTAATTTGCATATGTAGGCGCCCAGTGGCCTGGGTCCTGGGAACATCATCAGCACCTAAGTCACTCCAAGGTATGGGCCCTGTGTGGGCCCTGAGTAGTCTAGGAAGGGCCTGAACCAGGGGGCTCCTGGGCAGGGCCGAGCCTGCAATGGGATCCAGGGGGTCCCTGCCCAAGCCTAAAGCCTCAGTGAAGCCAGCAATAGGAGGGAGCTGGGGGTCCCCTGCCCAGGCCTAAGGCCTTGGCCAGAGGCTTTAGGCCTGGGCAGGGGCCAAGTCGGCGATCAATATGAACTACAGAGGAAACACCTTTTCTGACC
>NW_006298347.1:38589-44910 GCF_000327345.1 Myotis davidii
CTGTTCCACATTCTCTAAAAATCAATGGAAACATATCCTCAGGTGAGGATAAAAAAATAATAAAGAAAGAAATGTCATATCCTATGAAAGACACATCTTGAAAATGCCTAAAGAAAGTTGTCATTTTTTCATGGTGAAGGGATTGGAGTCTGTGTTGATGAAAAAACCTTGCTGGCTGCGGTGACTGGCAGTAGCTGCAGCAGCAGGGTGATGGAGCTGGTGCCTTCCCGTAATCAGCCTGGTCACCTCCCAAAAAGGGAGGCCAAACTGCGGCTTAGGCCCACTCCCCAAGGGAAGCAGGGAACAGGCCTAAGCCATCAATAGAACATCCCCTGAGGGTTCCCAGTATGTGAGAGGGGGCAGGCTGAGCTGAGGCCCCCCCACCAGTGCATGAATTTTGTGCACGGGGCACCTAGCATGATATAAAAACCTTCCCCCACCCCATTGTCAGAAACGTTTATAATTTTCTATTTTATATGTTTTTAAATTTGATTTTAACATTTAAGAACTTGATCCAATAGCATATAATTTCTATTAATGTTTTGAGGTAGGTATTTAATTTAATTTTTATTCACATGAGTAACCAAATCTTCTAGCTCCAATAACTGAATAATTCTGTCGTTCTCAATTATTCTGCATGGCCAAGTATGCCACATATCAAAGTTCCCTTGGTAAATTTATTTCTGCACCATATTTTCTTAATAGCTTTGTTTTAAAATCTTCTAAGGGTCTTTTTTCTTTATTCTTCAACTATAGAGGTTTCTTGGCTATTATTTGCATGGGAGCATAGCTTTCCATTTTTACTTCTAAACTCTCACAGAAGCAACAGTGAAAGTTCATCTCTTTGATTGTGACCCCTAGGCCTTTAAGACTTGGTATAGGAGAGTGGAGATGAGATTAGAGCAGGCAGGATGATCAAATCGTACAATTCACCCCAGGAAGACATGTAGGCTGCCCTTATATTAATCTTATTTGCATCTGAACCTTCATTTTGGGCCACAGGAGACAGTTTCTACAATAAATAGGCAGGCATCAATTGTTTCAAAGGAGTAAGAGGAGAGGCAAAAAGATAATTTAAGGAATGTTTTGCTAACCTCTATTCTCTCGTGTCCAGCATCCTTTGAATCGGTTCTATTCTCCACCCAACACCACTAAGTCAGTGGAAGATAAGCATTTGCTCCAGGGTTTGCTCAGACTCAATGATAATTTATTTTTGTTAATTCCTACCATCCGTGTTTCCCCTTACAATTCTCATGGAAATGGGAAGGAGGTGGTGGAAGCAGCTTTCCTTTCCAGTTGACCATCTAGACAGGAATTACAAAAGTTGTCCTTACTCTTAACTATCTGGAAATATTATTCAACCTAACCCTTGCCATGGTTTTGTGGATTAGTTGCATCTCCCTAGGTTTAGGAAAGTGCTTTATTCCCTTAAAATTCTATAAACACAGCCAGAGATTGATTGATTTATTTGTTTGTTTGTTTATGTATATTGTACCAAACATTTTGTATGAACTATTCTAGATTTTCTTGCCCCAGTCTTTATTTTCCATTCACTAGTACATTGTTAATGCCAATGAACTTGATGAGGGCTCAATTTCACACAGCATGCCAGAAATGCTAATAAATGTCAGCGCAAATACTTTAACCAATGGGAGATATGAGCTAGTGAGTAAACTATCCATTCTCATCTGAATGAGCTTTCTTGAATAATAGTTTAGATAGCTTGTCCAAAGATAGTTCTATGAGATGGAATAACCAGTTGAACTTAGAGAAAGCCACATCAGTAATACTTCCTCCTATAAGCCCTTTCTCCTAATCAGTCTCACCCTTGCTTCCTGAGATACCTACTTTAGTAAAGCAGCACATACATCTTTGACTCAGGCTCTGATTTCTGGGGATCCATCTAAGACTTCTACTCTTCATTGATCAGACATAATCTGAAAATGCAAGTGTTCTTTAGTTGATGAATGACCCTTCCTTACCCAAGTATAAATTGTTTCTATGATAATTTGCATGATTTTCTTTTTCTAGGAAAATATATATTTATTTTTTCCCATATAGGGTGGGGGAAAAGTAGGTTTACAGTTGTGAGTACATGAAACAGAGTTTATTCGTGTATTATTATTATTTATCGTATTATTTTTCCATACCTAGAAAGGTAGACGTACTCTTGCCCCACCCTGTATACCTACAGAGATCAGCACACAGAAACCATTAGCAACAGAAGCCAGAAGTCAACCAGAGGACATGAAAGACAGTATTTGATTAGTAGATACAACTTGAAGAGCCTCAGTGGTTGAGATGGGTTTTAGTGTTATGACCACTGACTAGAAAATTGCTGAGTAATGTAATGGGAACAATAATGCTGCTCCTACCCTGCCCTTCTCTGCCGCTGCTACCCTACCCGGGGATATCCAACTGCCGCTACCTGTCTCTGCCGCGTCTCTCCCGCCCGTCTCCGCTAGCTTGGCTCCATTGCTTGGCTTTCTTCTACAGTGTCTTCCCTTCCAGCTGGTATATGCAAATTAGCCGCCATCTTTGTTGGAGGTTAATTTGCATAACGTGATTAGCCAATGGGAGGCGTAGTGAAGGTACGGTCAATTACCATGTTTGTCTATTATTAGATAGGATTGCTTTATGTTTTAGCTTGCCCCCCCCGCCAGTATATGCAAATTAGCCGCCATCTTTGTTGGCAGTTAATATGCATATCACTCTGATTAGCCGATGGTGGGTGTAGCGAAGGTACGGTCAATTTGCATCTTTGTCTATTATTAGATAGGACTAGAGGCCCGGTGCACAAAATTTGAGCGCAGCCTGTACTCTCTCCAATCTGGGACCCCTCGGGGGATATCCAACTGCCGGTCAGGGGTTAGGCCTAAACCAGCAATCAGACATCCCTTTTGCAATCCGGGACTGCTGGCTCCTAACTGCTCACCTGCCTGCCTGCCTGCCTGATCACCCCTAACTACCTCTGCCTGGCTGCCTGATTGTCCCTAACTGCCTTCCCCTGCCAGCCTGATCACCCCTAACCACTCTCCCCTGCTGGCCTGATTGCCCCTAATCACCTCTGCCTCAGCCCCCATCACCGGAAGGACGTTTGGTCTATCTGGTCTAATTAGCATATTATCCTTTTATTAGTATAGAGAACTATGATGCTGTTATTTAAAAGTGCTGTTATTTAAATGAAACACTGTATTTTAGAAAATATGTTAAGCAAAGTATTAAGATATAAAGGAGCAAGTTATAACTTGTTGAAACTGGCAACGAGTATATGCATTATTTTGTGTATTTTTTCAACTTTTCTGAAAGTAGGGACTTAATTTTAAAATAAAATGTTAAAAGATATAAATAACTGTCCAAATAAAATCAAATGCATGCTTGAGGAACTAAAAATTCTTAGCAATTGAATTATAGGCATCTCAGTTTAGATTATTTTTTAAAGTATGTGCATTTCCTGAATTTTAAAGAAGGATAGGACAGATTTATTCATATGAGATTTAAGCAGAACCTATCTGGTTCAATAAGTTTATGCATTAAATTTTTTATATATATGTAAGGATATAATAATTAAAAGGTGAAGCAAAAATGAAGCATACTAAAATGGAGACTAAATATCAAAAAAGCAGGGAAAAAACAGACTTCAAAATGATTCAGATAACATTGTTATTAACCTTGTAATTTAAAACAATTACAATTATTATATTAAGAAAACACAAAGGAATGTATGGACTAAATATATGAATTAGTAAATGTAATTAAATAATTAGAATCTAAACTATAATTTTAAAATAATCTGAAATTAAGAATTTTTTGAGTGTGCTTAATAGCAGAATACAGAATTATTCATCTAAAAGACTACAGAACTTAAAATTATAAAGAAAAACTAAAGAGATGGGCCAAAAAAATTAAAGAAAATATGCAGAAACAAGCATAGGAAAGCTATGAAATAAAAGAAAAGGATTTAAGTTTAAATGGAATTCCTGATTGAAATGAGAGTGAGACTGAGGCAGAAGCAATATTAAAAAAGATAATGTCTAATTAATTTTCAGAACTAAAGAAAGACTAGCCCACAGAATTAAGAAGCTTGAACTGCTCCTTAAAGAAAAGAAACAAAAAAAGAAAGTCACACATAGATATATGATAATCAAACTTCCTATAAAAATGAAGACAAAAATCTTTAATATAGCAGAATAAAAAGACAATATTTTTACACAAACAATAAGTCTTTGACTCATTTTTCAAAAGAAACTATAGATGTCAAAAGTCAAAGGAAAGACATTTTAAATGTTAAAAGAACAATATAACCTAGAATTATCAGAACTAAATAATTTTGACAGATGAAATTGAATTACATATTTTATTATATACATTGTTGAAATATAAAAAGCCTGGAAATCAAAGTTCTAGCATTTCCTCTTAAATGGGAAAAGTAAAGAAGTAAAGAAAAAATAAAACTAAAGAAAGGTAGAAGGAAAAAAATAACGATCAGTACAGAAACAAAGAACAAAATAAGAAAAAGCTTAAACAAGAAATTTAGAAAACCAATGTTTCTTTGAAAAGATTACTAAAATGGAAGAACACCTGGAAAGACTAATCAAGAAAAAGAGCAGATAATAAACTAGATACTAAAGGTACAATAGCTTTTTAGGAATTATGCTATTAGTAGTAACATTAGGGCAAGTGGAAAATAATAGTGAATCTAGAAACAGACCTGTGCATTCTTTTCTATAGCCAACATACACCTACAGCTGGAGTATATAGAGCATTACTGCCTAAAGGCATGCTTAACTCAGATCATGAGGTGTTGTTATAGCATACCAACTTTTTTAAAAAAATATATTTTATTGATTTTTTTACAGACAGGAAGGGGGAGGGATAGAGAGTTAGAAACATCTATGAGAGAGAAACATTGATCAGCTGCCTCCTGCACACCCGCTACGGGGGATGTTCCTGCAACCAAGGTACATGCCCTTGACCGGAATCAAGCCCGGGACCCTTGAGTCCGCAGGCTGACGCTCTATCCACTGAGCCAAACCGGTTAGGGCAGCATACCAACTTTTAAAAGTTACAGCCCTTTCATCGCTTCTCGGCCTTTTGGCTAAGATCAAGTGTAAAAGTTACAGCCCTTTCAACTGATATGAGCATTCATTTTTCATATGTGCATTTCTGTACAGTTATTTATTGGGTCAGTTGGCAAGATGATAGCTGTATCACAAAATTCAAGATTCTGGGGATCACACCCTTATACACAACAATGAGCATACAAGCTATCAAAAGTACAATAGTTAGAAATGAGACTACCCTATCAAGCCAGTTCTCTCATTTCACAAATCTTATCGTAGGTTCCACCAAGTCAGTAGAAATCTTTTGCTTAACCTGAACAAAACCACATTCTACATATGGAAATACACATTTTCACATAAGCAAAGAAAGCATAACATAACATAAAAGATTGTTCCTGCTACATGTTAGAAATACCTACACATGAATGAGCAGATGTGATTTTTTTGCATGTAGAATCCAATTCTCCTTTTCAGAAACACACACAGAAACACACACACAAAAAACACACAAACACACACACACAAACACACACACACAGAGAAACACACACAGAAACACACACACAAACACACACACACACAAACACACACACACACACACACACAGCTACAGAGCAATAGCCCTGGTGAATAATATTGATGCAAAAATACTCTTTGTAATACTTTAAGCAACAAAACAAAATTTTAAAAAAAATAAAATAACAGAATACAAAAAAAACAAACAAAAAAAGAAAGAATCTGGTTTATTCTCTTGAAACTATCATGGGTTATTTTAAGCCTATTACCCTTTTTACAGGTAGAGCAGGACAATGGCTAACTCTTACCAGCAATCTCCAGAAATAGCGTCCTGTAAAAATCAACTGTAAAACACTGACATGGGATAGAGTTTTACCTTCTGTGAGTTCTGGTATTGAGAAAGTATAGTGATGAGAATGGGACCCAGGTTCACAGCTGTTTCAAAAAGGAGTCAGCCGTAGGAAGGAAGGACTAGAATGGGTCTTATTGTGTTGGAATTGGTGTCAATCTGAACTCATGGTTTTTAATATATGGACGTAACAATAAATATCAGCATGTGTGTTAAAAAATCTTAATCAAAATACTAGAAAATCCAATTCATGGCACATTTAAAGGATCATACATCATAACTAGGAGGGACTTACTAGTATATCTGGAAGGATGGCTCAATATATGAAAATTAGTCAATGTAATACATCATATTAACCTAATGAAATACAGACATATAACCATCTCAATTGAT
>NW_006298347.1:45216-63197 GCF_000327345.1 Myotis davidii
TAAAAACGTCCACATTAAAAAAGAAAAACACCCAAAAATGGTTGAACTGGACACTTAACAATGGTTATTATATGGAAAATATAATGTTTTTTTAACTATAATGAAAATAACAATATTTCTGCTACATATAGCTATTGCTGTGTAGCAAAGTAAAGCATCAATGAATCTTGAGAATAATGAAGTGATAATTATATATTTTTTCAAAATTAATCCTGGAGTAGTTGTATTAAATCTATTTAGAGATATTTGTAAAAATCCTAAAGCTTGGGTTATTTTCATGTTATAACTTTGTAGTTTTACTAAGATTATGTTAGTGACGTATGAGACCTTTACCAGGGACATCCTCAGTTACTTAAGTAGATTCTTACTGATGTTAATTGAGTATGCTGGAAATTTCTTTAGGCTGTGGTAGGTGATTTGATGAATATTATTTGCAGACTTTACTTTTTGTTCTCTAGTGTCATCAATGCTATCCTAAAAATCCCACATATTATTTATGACTATATTTTCCCAAGCATGTCTTTACTGATTTTAGAGAAAATGCTGGACCATAATAGTTTTTTGTTTTTTAACTCTCTAAAGAGCACTGTGAACATTACCAGGCAAGGTCTTGGTGATTGCTGTCTAGTATAAAAATCATCAAAGACATTTTTTGGCTATTATTACTTTCTGTGTGAGCCTGTACCTTTATAGATATATAGGCAATAAAAGACTGAAACTATCTTTCATCTGTTGGTTATTCTTAATGAAGTTTCTTCTGAAATTAAGAATTCTTATAGTTTCTGTAATAGTCCAAATCATGGGCTACCCAAAAACATTGCTATCATCAATAAATATATTAGCTCTCTTAATTTCAGATACTCAGCAAGCTAGGCAAATGCCATGAGTTCTGCTCTCTCAACAAAGGTTTTTGTTGGCAAGGAGACATATTCTAGGGGAGTTCAGATCTGTTGTGTTGTATGCTGCCTGGCATATTTTTATTCCTGTCTCAGAGTGTAGTCCTTCAAAACGCAAGCTTTTCTAAGGAAGGGGTTTTTAATACACACACTGGGAATATGGACCTTTGTCAGAAAGATGCTAGGGCATTTATGAGTTTCAACTCCTTCGGGTAGTAAAGGAGAATTGGGTAGAAATGTTTGAAGATGAAAGGGATGTAAGAATGTGCTCCTAGTTATAAATCATTTCCTAAGGGGACTTTTCTTTTGATAATATGATAATATGAATTTGGAATTTTAATATTCTTTATGAGCTAAAATAGCAGGTAGATAGTTAGCATCATTCTTAGAACTCACCTCATATTTAGAACACATCAAAAGATCATTTGCATATTTGAGTAAGACTAGAATTTTAGGGAAATCTAAAAATCTAATGCATTTCCTCAAGTCCCTGTCACAAGGCTTATGAATAGTAGGGCAGTGCCTAAGTAAACTCAGGAGACATAACTGCCCGAAAGTATTTTTAATTTGTGTAGAAAAAGAAAGGTAGGTATTGTCTAGGACTGTCTTCTTGTAAGAGACCCAGTGTAAAGATTATAGGCTGGGGCATGGGAAGTGCTATTAGAAGCTGAATGAGCCAACTTGTATAAATGTGACAGATATTTAAGGTTTGAATTCCATACTTATTACTATCCAAAATTTGTAGAGTTGTCATTTTATATTGTGGGAACTATGCCAGGGTCCCCGGATAGTCAAAGCCAATGGGAGCACATAGGCCTTATTGTCAGTACACCAGAATGGCCAAGGACACTCTAAGCATGAGCCTAATTAGGGTGCCCAAGGCCAAGGTACCATGTTCAGGGGCAAGGACATATGGCACACTGTGCTCTTCTGCAGCCAAAATGATTGATGTTACTGTTGGCAACTAGCCTTTTTTTTTTTTTTTTTTTTGTCTCTGGAGTAATATACAGGTTACTGACCAGGAGTCTGCTAGAGAGAGCAGCTGGGCAGAGCAGAGGTTAGAGAGCTCAGAGAGGCAGCAGGCACAGAGAATGTCTCTCCTACGCTATGTGTGCAGGAGAGAGTACAGCTCAGATGGAGCTGAGAGCTGCTGCTGTGATGTCTAAGAGTCATAGTGAGCCCAGATAAAGCTACCATGTTAACCAGCCAGTGTGCTGGGGAGGGGAGACAGGAGAAGATACTGGGCCAGAAAGGCTAGAGAAGCCGCAAAGGCAGAGAGCTTAGATACCACTACAATGTGAAGCAGTGAGTCTAGGAGACAGCGTGCAGCTGCTCAGATAATAGCTGTAGGTACAGAGACTATTGCTGCATTGTGGGAAAAATTTATCTGTTCACCAGCCGGTGTCTGGCTGCCTGCCTGTATGGACTTTGCTGTGAAGAATTGCCTTGTCTGATGGCAATGTGGCCACTGGCTTCTGCAATAAACTCATTCCTATATACCCACAGCTTCTCATGGTTCCTCCATCTAAGACTCAGCATCCTAGGAGGTCCAATCCCTTTCAAACCCGATACCTGTACCTAGTGAGCAGAGGATAAAGGAGGAACTTGGACTATGTTCCCAACAGTTAGTACAGTGGGCAGGATTTGACAAGGACCTGCCCTGGAATAGTCAGGAAGAATTTAAAGAAATATGTATTTTATTGATTTTTTACAGACAGGAAGGGAGAGGGATAGAGAGTTAGAAACATCGATGAAAGAGAAAAACCAATCAGCTTCCTCCTGCACATCCCTTACTGGGGATGTGCCCACAACCAAGGTACATGCCCTTGACTGGAATCGAACCTGGGACCCTTGATTCTGTAGGCCAACGCTCTATCCACTGAGCCAAACCGGTTAGGGCTAGAATTTAGAAGAATACATGAACTCAGAGCAACTCAAAGCAGCAGTACCTAGCAGTGCTTGTGCAGGGCTCCTGCTGTCTCTGACAAATATTTAGAGAAATTTCTCCATGATTCTCAAAGGATCAAATAAAAAATTGGGCACTTGTTCTCTTTCAGCGCACCCACATTGATCAACAGCCTAATTTATTTCTTCTTCAGTTTCCTAGTGAACACAGGACACTTGTTCACACAATATTGTTTTCTGCTTGCTTTTTTGAAAGTATCTATTTCAAAAGGCTCTCTTCCTGGTATAATGGCTACATAAGAGCAGCTAGTTGTTTTGGTTGTAAGGCCATCAGCATCAGGCTTTCCTGGGCCTTACTCTGCTTTTGTTTGAAGATGGTCAAAATGCTGAAAAAGTAGTTGGAGAACTGACGGTAAGACTATTTTCAAGTTCAGGCTTTGCTGCATTTTAAATTCTCATTTTCTGACTGAAAGCTGGCCAGAAAACATGGAGAGAATGATTGGGCACACCTGTTTCAAAATTTATGGCTGATCATTTCATAAAAGGATTAACCTGTTCCAGAAGTCTTCTAAGGATTCATCATCTCTCTGCTTGCAGGACGGCATTAAATTATAAACTATTTTCAAAAGAAAAATCCTGAAGAGAAGCTCTAAATATTTTATCCAGCATTTTCTGCTTCTGAAATCACTGTTTGTTCCCTGTACAAAATGGGGCCTCTTAAATCGATCTTAGGATCTTCTTTTCATTTGGCATCCATTATTTGCATGTGAGATTTCTAGATTACATTCTTAGAACTATTTTAAATTCTCCTACAAATGTCTGTTTATAGATTTGGGGATATTAACAATAGCTTTCACCTATTACCAAGACCAGAGATTAAAACAAATTATAAGGTGGCTATTCTATTATTCTTATGGGTCAACTTTAATGGGAAATTAAACCTTGGGAGTTTCTGGGTGGTTAGCATGGTAGATAAATTAGTCAGATGGAAAGGGAGAGACAGAGAGTAATGGAGGTCTATACGAGAAGCGAAGGGATAAAAACCATTAGGTTCAACTTATTGTTAGGGGACTATAAAAGAGATATAGAGTTAAGTGTTTCACATTTTTTATTTGCTTTGGTGACAGTTTAAAAACATAATTTTGTTATCATTTGGAAGCATTCTCATACCAGATAAAATGAAGATCATTGGATGTTTGGGATTTTGCATTTCCCCCCCCTTTCTAACCTATTTTTCAAATAAATAAATTTATATCATAAGCTTAAGAATATTGAACATAATATGAAAGGGTCAAGGTGAATAATCCATTTTTTTGAAAAGTAAGCAGTTTAAGTGTGCAATTTATTACCCAATTGGGCAACTATTGCCCAGATGAGCAAACTATTTGCCTGGATAAATTGTTGTTCAAGAATTTGCTGGAGCAAATTGTAAAGTTATTTATTAGTTTATAGACTTATTTTCTGGGCAAGCATTTACTAAAATAGACACCCAAGTTAGGTTGATAAAGATTGCCTAGGTTCTAAGTGCCAGTAGTTGAACTGTATTGAAATACATGGTCTCAATTTCATAGAAAAGTGTCAACACTTTTTTTTTTTTTAAATATATTTTATTGATTTTCCACAGAGAGGAAGGGAGAGAGATAGAGAGTTAGACTCATCGATGAGAGAGAAACACCGATCAGCTGCCTCCTGCACATCCCCCACTGGGGAAGTGCCCGCAACCCAGGCACATGCTCTTGACCGGAATCGAACCCGGGACCTTTTAGTCCGCAGGCCGATGCTCTATCCACCAAGCCAAACCGGTTTCGGCAACACTTTTTAATTATTAAAATAGGCTATTGGTAACATTGGTTCTAAGTTTATTTCAAATTAAAGGTGAACTCTGCATACTCTATGGCCCAGATCTTTGGGAAAATTGAAGTTTTACAATAAATCTGTCTTATAAAATTATGTACATACTACTTGGTAAAGTATTTAACATCATCCAAAGGGAAGTCTGGCCTTATCACTCGCTCCTGGGAGTTAATTACTAATTCCTTGGATTGTCCTTCCCAATAAAAGTTTGTTTAACTTGGGGGCATTGGAACAAGCCAGGTAGTCAAACAATGTGACTCATGGTAAGAGTTCTAGGTCTTGAAGTATCAGTTGGCTCACTGGAGGGCAGGGAAGTGAGGTCAGCCATATGGGCAGTTGATCATGTCTATGTGAAGGAGCTCCAATAAATACTCCAGTTATCATGTTTTGAATGAGCTTCCCTGGTTGTTAAAATTACCTGCCTACTTTCACACATGTTGCTGGGAGAAGAGGACAACTGGAAATTCCATGTTTAGAACCTTCGAGACTGCCGTGGTCTCTCCCATTGACTGATTTTAGTCTGTATCCTTTCACTGTAAAAAATAATAATAATAATAATTGTGAATTCTGTGAATCCTTCCAGTGAGTTCTGAAAAGCAAGAGTGGTCTTACGAACTCCTGAATTTGCAATTGGTGTCAGAAGTGGTGGTGGTCTTGCAAACTGTTCCATGACTTCATATGCACATATATAAACACACACCTTCCTCACTTCTAATATATGAGATATGCAAATTAATTTTTTTTCAGATGCAGCAGAATGCATTTCTATTGTGCATAAACACTGGTGGCCAGATTATTATGACCACCTGACGTTTGTAGGCAAATTAGCTATAATTTTGCGCTGAAGTTGCTAGAGATCCAGACCATTATAAATAGGGAAGCAGGTTGTTTACAACGACAGTAGAAGTGATTTTTTTTTTCTGAAGATATGGGTAAACAATGCAATTTAACAGCCTTTGAATGTGTGGTATATTTGAACATGAGTGGCCAGATTATTATGACCACCTGACCTTTGTAGGCAAATTAGGTGTACACTGCATTGTATGGGATTTGGAAGCTGAAGGCCTGTTCGAACACCTTTGCTGTCTACAGTTACCAAGATAAAATGTCTACAATTCGCACAGGAATACAAGGATTGGACAGTCGAGCATTGGAAACAAGTCATGTGGTCTGATGAATCACGTTTCCAGTTGCATCCATTTGCAGAGTGAGAATTTGGCGGAAGCAGCATGAAAGCATGCACCCCACATGCATGAGTACAAACCTTCAAGCTGGTGGGGGCAGTGTTATGGTTTGGGGCATGTTTTCCTGGAATGATTTGGGCCCTTCAATTCGTGTGGAACAACACCTGAATAGCACAACATACCTAAGTATTGTTGCTGATCAAGTTCATCCTATCATGTTGATGGCGTATCTCAATGGAGATGGCTTCTTCCAACAAGACAATGCGCCATGCCACGGTGCTCGTATTGTGCAGGAGTGCTTTCAGGAACATGAGGGAGACTTTTTCTTGCTTAGGTGGCTCCCACAATCACCAGATCTCAATCCAATTGAGCATTTGTGGGACGAAGTTAAAAGAGCCATCAGGCAGCTGGTTCCACAAACATCAAATCTCACAGAACTGGACAGTGCTATTCATCAGGCATGGTGTCAGATTCCTTGATCACTTTTTAACATCTCATGGAGTCAATGGCAAGAAGAATCACCACAGTATTGAAGGCAAAAGGTGGCCCAACGAAGTACTGATGGGTGGTCATAATAATCTGGCCACTCAGTGTATGGTAATTCAGTTTTTATAATAGTCTTCAACTTTTATTTGAGGTTGCATACTCAAAGATTAATTATTTATTCTTCTGAGGCTTTCTAATTTATATTCCTATAATTTAGTCAAATGTATGTAAAATATTTTACCTGTGCTCTAGTAAAATGCCTTCACATAGTTGAAATGTATTATAGCTTGTGTCATTATTTCCAGGCCTTCATCTCATATTATCCAGTGTTTCTTTTAAAAGGATTTGCATGATCAATTATTTCTTAAATTTAAAATGAACACAAACTTGCTTTAATTCAAAGGGGAAAAACTTTGTCTGCAGATCATTTCATTTCTGTAATTTTATGGTTTAATTTTTTTTAACTGGGAAAACTTTATATACCATTATAATCCCCTTTCTACTTTAGCTACTAAAAAACTGAGTCAAATTGAAGCCCAATATAAAACCCACTTTTCAATCAGATGATTGAAGTTTTTAAATATCTGTATTTATTAATATTATCCTAGATTCCAGCACAAGATATCTGAAAGAGTAAATATTTTATTTATTCACAGCAAATAATACAACGGTTTTCTTTGGCCATCATTTCCCCCTTCCAGTGGGATGTGATGAGAACCAGACATCATCCTATTACGTCAGATCAGTATTGTCAGTGAGGAACCATCCAAAACTGAACCTGTGCATTGTTTAGCATGGAGAGGCATCTGCTGTCTCCCCTTCCCACTCTGAAAACACCTACTGAGAAATTTTTTAAGAAGGATACTGGGTCCTCATGCTTTGGAATGAAAATATATTTCTCCAGGGAAGATAAGACTAGAATCTTAAACGCTTTACAACCTAGGGATGTCCCCAGGCTCCCACGGGTTTCATGTCCCCTTTGAAAATATGTTTCTGGAGTAGATCTCTTTGAAGTTATCATTGACTAATGAGTCATAAATTAACTTCTAAGCCTTGTCTTTTTGCTCTGATCTCATGTTTTCATAAAATTTGCTTGGAGACACTTAATTGTACAGAAACATAAAAACATTCTTTCTATGCCCCCAAATTGTTAATATCTTACCCCCATCCATATATGGTTAGCTTTCCTATTGTTCTGATAATTGTATGACTTAAACTTGTAAAAAGCAGTGAATAAGTAGATCTTCAGCAAAACGTATTCTTTATGTGAGTAAATATATTTTCAGTGAACTCTGCTGTAAATATTTGCCTCATATAATAAAAAGGTCTTAAAGAATCCAGTAAGATAAAATTGGATATTGGTGTTTCAGGCATACTTCCCTACCATACTATTGGCTTAAAACGTTTTTAATATCTTTAAAGTTAAACTTTTAATTTTGAGATAATTGTAGATAGGCAGTGGTAAGAAATAATATGGTGAGATCTGGTGTACCTAGGTTACTCTAATGGTATCATCTTGTAAAATTATAATATAATATAGCCATCATGATATTGATGTTGATGCAAAAGAATTTCATCACTACAAGAATCCTTCCTATTGCATTTTTATAACCATACTCAAATCCCTCCTGACCTCACACCCTCCTTATCTTCTGACATTCCTGTAATATTATCTCTGTTTCTATAACATTGTCATTTCAAGAACGCTGTATAGTATACTCAGGTAGTTTGTAATCCCTAGAGATTCTCTGTTTTTCCTTTCTTTTAATTTAACCAAATAAATTACTTTGTGTTCACTCAGCATAACTCTTGTTGCATGTATCAATAGTTTTTGTTATTTTTTTAAATGTCTTTATTGATTTTAGAGAGAGGAAGGGAGAGGGGCAGATAGAAACATCAATGAGTATCATTGATTGGCTGCTATCTGCACACCCACTACTGGGGATTGAGCCTGCTACCTGAGCATGTGCCCTGAACAGGAATCAAACCTTGACCTCCTGGTTCATGGGTCAAAGCTCAACTACTGAGCCACATTGGCCAAGCAGTTAATTCCTTTTTATTGTTCAGTGGAATTCCATAGTATGGATAAACCATACTGTAACCATTCACACAATGAAGGACTGTTTTTGATGATTATGATTTAAGCAACTATATACATCAATTTTTAAGTTTGTGCATGTGTGTGTGTAATAGTATACATTTTTATTTCTCTGGAGTAAAAGCCTGGGACAGGGTGCATTTCCTGAGTTTTATAGTGCTTGCATGTTTAGTTTCATAAAAAACTCAACTGTTTTCCAGAGCAGTTGTAATATTTTACATGCTCACCAGCAATGTATGAGTGATCCAGCTTGTGTCTTATCCTAGACAGCATTTGGTGTTGTTAGTACTTTTTATTTTAGTAATTCTGATTAGTGAGTAATGATATCCATGGTTTTAATTTTTATATTCTTTTTTAAAAAATATATTTTATTGACTTTTTACGGAGAGGAAGGGAGGGAGATAGAGAGTTAGAAACATCGATGAGAGAGAAACATCGATCAGCTGCCTCCTGCACATCTCCTACTGGGGATGTGCCCACAACCCAGGTACATGCCCTTGACCGGAATCAAACCTGGGACCTTTCAGTCCGCAGGCCTATGCTCTATCCACTGAGCCAAACCAGTTTCGGCGATTTTTATATTCTTAATGGTAATAATATTGAACATCTTACATGCTCTTTGATATCTCTATATTCTCTTTGATGAAATGTCTCTTCATGACTTTTCCTGTTTTCTAATTAGATTTTTAAAAAACTGTTGCAATTTAAGAATTTTGTATGTCTATTCTATATAGGCTTTGCGGTTTGCAAATATTTTCTCCTACTCTGTAGCTTGTGTTTTCATTGTTGCTGTTGTTAATCTTCACTGGGTATTTTTCCCATCAATTTTTAGAGAGAGTGAAAAGGAGGGGTTGGGGGAGGGAAAGAAAGAGAGAGAAATACCAGTGTGAGAGAGACATATCTGTTGTTTGCCTCCCTTACACAACCCGACTGTGCCCTTGACCGGGAAGGGAACCAGAGTCCCTTAGGTACTTGGGCTGGAGCTCCAACCACTAAGCAAAATGGGTCAGGGTTATGTTTTCTTTTTTAAACAAGGTTTTCACAAAGCAAAGATATTAATGTTGGATTCGATCCATTTTATCAGTTTTGTCCTTAATAGATAATTCCATGAATAAGAATAGTTTGTGTGGCTCAAAATCCTGAGGATTTTTTCTAATTTTTTTTTTTGGGGGGGGTGGTGTGCGTGCGTGTGTGTGAAAGATTTTCATTTTACATTTATGCCCATGATTTATTTTAAGTTAATATTTTTATAAGAAGTGAGACTTAGGTCAAGGTTTCCCCTACCCCATTATTATTATTATCATTATTGTACTAAGTATGTATATTACATTGCACCAGCATCATTCAATTATAAAAACTATCTTTCCTCCATGGAATTTCACCTTTGTCAAAGTTATTTGGGCATATTTGTGTACATCTACTTCTGTATTCTTTATGTAGTCTACTGTGGTATTTGTTTATCCCTCTGAAAACCTACACATATTTAATTTCTGCAACTATAAAATAAGCCTTAAGAATAATCAAACTGATTCCTACTCTATTTTGATTTTTAAATAATATTTTATCAATCCTGGCTCATCTACGTTTCTATTTAAATTTGGAATTTCTTCTTTATATATCTATAATTTCTTACTAGAAATTGAATAGGTATTACATTAATTAAATATATTTGAGGAAAATAGACATTTTTACTATGATAAATCTTCTAATCTATAAACACAACTAATCCATATCACTTTGGGTGATTTGTAGTAGTTTTAACTTTTTGAGGACTTGGTTAATCTCACCAAAGTTATTAAATTAGTGTGTAAAGTTGTTAATGTTATTTATCATTTTGATACTTATACCATTTGCAATGATATTAGCATGTTTCATTCCTAATAGTGATCATTTGTCTTCTCTCTTTTGAGTCAGTTGCTTATGGTTTGTCAATTATATTGATTTTTTCAAAGAAACAGCTCTTCATTTTGTTTTTCTATTTTTGTGTGTGTATTTATTTTCACAGTTTCATTGATTTCTGTTCTTGTCCTTATTACCCCCTCCCTTTTTTGTTTTTTTGCTTTGAGTTCCTTTTCTTCTTTTTCTAGGTTCTTGAGGTGTAAGCTCAGTCATTGAAAGCTTCTCTGGCTATATTCCTCTATATACATTTAGAACCAAATCAGACATTGCTATCATTTTTGTTTCAACCACAAAACAATATTTAGAAAACTCAAAAGACAGAAAATATGTTGTATTTACCTATATTTACCTTTTCCTATTGCTCTTTATTCCTTTCTGATGTTCCAAGTTTCCTTCTTAACCATTCTTTGAAGGTGAGTTTGCTGGCAACAAATTATCATTGTTTTTCTGTATTTGAAAGTATCTTTATTTCTTTTTCAATTCTGAAGAATGACTTGATATAAAACTCTTGGTTGCCAGTTTTTTTCTTTAAAGGCTATAAAAGTGATGTACCATTTTCCTCTGGCCACCATGGTTTCTAAGGAGCTATTCACTTTCATTTGAATCATTCTTCCCCAATAAATGAGGTTTTCTCTCTCACTGCTTTCATTTTTATTTCCTATTTCTCTTTAGTTTGCAGCCCTTTTGTGTATCACTTAGGCATGGGTGGGGCAGATTGAGGCACTGCACTATAACTTTTTGAGGGGTGGAAACCTAGCATCTCTATTCAGCTTGTGATGTTATGCATTGGGTTGGGGCCGTTTTTCCTGTGCTATTTGTCTGCAGTGTAGCAATTGTTTTCTAGAAGTTTTTTTGCCTTACACTCTTTTTTTTTATGGTCCTTTGAATGAAGACAACAGGAATTTTGAGGGCTTTTTTTTCCCTCTCCTCCCACTGGCATTTTGGGGTTGCCAGCTTCTTCAATACCAAGTTTGAAAATCATGGGGAGAAACCCAAACTAAGTAACTGTGTCTTTCCTTGGGCTGCAGCATCCCTAACCAGTCAGTTACCTTCTTTTTCCCTTTCAAAATATTAGAATGGTTTTATGTCTAATGGTTTTATTTACACTTAATGGAAGAAATATTCAAAAGTATGTTTCCTCTGTATTTTTGGAAGTGAAGTTCTTTTGGTTTTGTAAATGGTGCTCTATCTATCTATCTATCTATTTATCTATCTATCTATCATCTATCTATCTATCTATCAATCATCTATTATCTATCTATCCATCTATCTATCATCTATTTATCTATCTACCTCTATCTATCATCATCACCAAGATGTATATTTGGTTCATCATTTTATAATGTTTGGTGCATTTTCCCCTATATTGTCACTTTTGTTCATACTCACCTGAGGATATTTTTCCCATTGATTTTTAAAGAGAGTAGAAGGGAGATGGGAGAGGCAGAGAAAAAAAATTGATGTAATAGAGAAACACCAATTGGTTGTCTCTGGCATGGACCTTGACCAGGGCCAGGGATTGAGCCTGCAACTGAGGTACATGCCCTTGGCTGGAATCAAACCCATGACCCTTCAGTCCCAAGGCTGATGCTCTAAACACTAAGTCAAACTAGCTAGGGCTGTAATGTCATTTTTAAACATAAATATTATACACAATTTTTGAGGAACTGTTGACTTAGAGTGCTTTTGTTCTGAGTATATATGCAGAAAATATGCCCAGTTTGCTTATTTTCTTTTATAGCATAAGCATAGCTATATTTACATTATATTTACTTATTCAAAATAAGTAAAACACCAGAGGGTTAAGTGTTCAGTGACTTCCAAGGTATATTAATGTAATGTAATGTAATCAGGCAACTAAGCTATACCCTGCAGCACGTAGAATATATGAAACTGTTGACCTAGGTTAAAAATAATTTCAGAGGAAATGACTTCCAATTAAATGCAATTCTTGTCTCAGTGTAGGTAGAATCAGCATTGTCGATGCATTTTTTTTCATTGCAGTAATAAAACTTATCATTAACAAGTAATCAAAGATTCTAAAACCCCTATGATCTATTTTTCCCCTTTTTCATTTTTTATGAATCTATGTTTTTATTTGGGACCTTTTCGGTAACATGGAAACATTGCTAACACTGATATCTATAATGCTAACCCTGACTGATTTACAGAATCAGCATATTATCAGATATTCAGGATGGGGATACTTGTAAGAAAAATATCCCGCGCCAGAAATACTTTATGAACAACAGTGCTCATACTGTGGTTCTATAATAGTGACCAGCTGCACCTACTGAACAATCTCATTTGGTTTTTATTGCTTCTTATTTTTAACTTTAGTACTAAAGTGCTGAGGCAGCTAAAGTAAGCACAGAGGTACTTTTAGAAAACTAATCTCTTAAACAACATCCTCTGTTATATCAAATATATTTTTAATGGAAAAAAAGATAGAGTTTCAACACTAACTTAATTTAGAACTTACCATTTTTCCTTATGAGATGTAAATTTTCTAGCACATGATTATTCTTTTTATTATTCTAGTAGGGTAAATATCATTTGCAGAACTATTGCGCTGCTACAGATACTATTTATAGCAAAAAAACAAATGCTACTTTAATCATATTGACACACTTTATAGCTATGCTGTAAAGTATTTTTTTATAGCTGACACTTATGACAGAAAACCAAATCAAAACTAATCCTTAATGATGGCTGTTCTTCTCTGAATATATGAAACAGAAGAATATAATAATAACTAAAGTATATTTTGGAAATTAAAAACAATTGATTTGTTATTCAAGAACAAGAAAAAGAACTGTCTAAATTTGATTTAAAAAGAAAACTAAGATAAAACGAATAAAATATCCATCAGATATATGAATATGTAGTTTATATTTCTTAATGCTAATTAACTTTTGGAATAGTGCACAATTGAAATATTTGTCTCTAAAATAAAGTAAGGAAAACTAGAATTAACCTTCTAAACATCATCATACAGTTATTTTCTTGATTTTGTGGTCTTTACTGAAGATAATCACAAGTTAAATAGTGTTAAGCAATTAAAATACCCATTGAAAGGTCAATTATCTTTAAAAGTGTTCATTACAAAGGAAGCTAGCAATATTTTCTCCATTATTAAGGAGTGTGTGAATTTCCCAAGATATCTTATAGTTGAAATATCCCCAGTGATTTGTTTCTATTTAAAGTGATTATGTACATCAGACTCTGTGGTGGGTGTCAGCATATAAATAGATGGGAACTGGTCAAATTCAAATGGTCTCCTCAACAACTAATCTCATTAATGTTGAGCAGATGATTAGCTGAAGGATAATATCTCTATCAAGTACTGGATGTTGGCTTACTAAAAAAGCGTTTCATCCAAGCAATCAGATTTAATAGGAGGGAAAAACTCTTTTGATCTTTATATTGTATAGAATTACAGAGGTAAGTTTTTTGAAAATATTTTTTTATTGATTTCAGAGAGGAAAAGAGATAGAGATAACAATGATGAGAGAGAGTCATTGGTTGGCTGCCTCCTGCGTGCCTCACACTAGAGATCCATCCTGAAACCTGAGCATGTGCCTTGACCAGGAATCAAACCACAACATACTGAGTCATAGGTCGATGCTCAAACACTAAGCCACATCGGCTGGACCAGAGATAAAGTTTTTAAAGAACATATTTTGATATCTACATGAAGATATTTTAAAATTTTATTTTTATCAACTCAAGTATTTCTCTGAAATTGGTGTCACATTATATCAAATATTCCATTATTATCATAAAACATTTTTATTTATTAAACATTTAATGCTAAATCTTTACTTGCTATGGAAAATATGTTTAATTTGTAATATGTGCTTTATATTAATAGATACAAAAAATTTATGTGTGAGTATGAACTTAAATATTTTATACCTAAGAGTTTGTGAATTTAGATATTTTGACTTCCTATAATATAATT
Organism: Myotis davidii; assembly: GCF_000327345.1. Taxonomy (NCBI): domain Eukaryota; kingdom Metazoa; phylum Chordata; class Mammalia; order Chiroptera; family Vespertilionidae; genus Myotis; species Myotis davidii. Next base: position 59,503 of record NW_006298347.1, read on the forward strand.
TTCATCTAATTGATGACATTGAATTTAATGAATGCAGTAGAAGTAGCTTTTCACTGTATACAGCATTAAATAGAAAAAAAAAAACAACAACCTAGAGGCCCAATGTCTGAAATTCATGCAAGAGTAGTCCTTCCTTCCCCTGGCAGCCGGCACCAGCTTCCCTCTGGCACCCGGGACCCGGGTTTCCCTCACAGCCCCGGCTTTGTCTAGAAGGATGTCTTGTCTAATTAGGAGATTATGCTTTTATTATTATAGATAAGTAAATAAATGAAAGAGTATCAAATTTTTGATGGATTATTGCCCTCGCTGTCATTATTTTTAGTTACCTAGTTCCTATTTGTTTGAAATATATTTGTATTGAAAGTGTTCAGAAAATGACCATCTTGTAGTTAAGCATAAATGGAAGTAATATTTGAATGAAAGTTTCCATTACGTGTTAAAGTTTTAAGCCTTTTATTTTGACTAATTTATATGCTTACAGAAATGGTACAAAAATAGCACAAAGAATTCCAGTGTTCCTCTTCCCCAGCTATACCACATAATGTAAAAAGCTTTGACCTTGCCAAAGGTCAAAGCTACAGAACCGAACTATGCTGTATGATTTATGGCTTTGAAATGAAAATGTAGAGCTGAATATGATTTTGTCCTAGCTAACTTTCAATGTTTCTTTTTCATGAACACAAGTAGTATTTTCACTCCATCTATTGCTTAAAAATCGATATTAAAGTGAAACTAGATATGACTGCAGATTAGGGGCTAATATGGTATTATAGCCATCCTATATAATAAAGAGGTAATATGCAAATTGACTGTCACTCTGTCACAAAGATGTCGGCACCCACAGGGGAGGCAGGGGTTTCCATAACATGAGATGGCTACGCCCACAGCAGAGGCCAAATTCCCATATGAGCCTTAACGAGCAATCAGCAGGGATCTGAGGCTATGCGTCTCCTGGCCCCCATGGGGCTTGACAGGGCACCTCAGTCTGTACCCCTCACCCAACAGGGCTTGATGGGGGATCTCAGGCCATGCCCCCTGCCTCTGCACCAAGCCAGGGGACCCAGGCTGTGCACCCCATCCAGCAGGGCTTCACAGGTGACCTCAGGCCATGCCCCCACCTGGTGGGGTTTGATGGGGGACCTCAGGCTGTGCCCCCTGCTCTGGTGCCGGGCCGGGGGACCTCAGGCCATGCCCCCCACCCAGCAGAGCTTGACAGGGAACCTCAGGTCACAACCCCCACCCAGCAGGGCTTGATGGGGGAAGTCAGACCATCCCTTTCACCCAACAGGGCTTGATAAGGGACCTCACAGTGCGCCCCCCGCCCTGGTGCTGGACTGGGGGACCTCAGGCTGCTCCCCCCACCCCAGTGCCTGTCAGAGGGCCCTTAGGCCACACCCCACCCAGTGGGGCTGAACAGGGGACCTCAGGCCATGCCCCCTACCTGGCGGGGCTTGACAGGGTGGGACCAGCCAGGTCTGGATCTAACCCAATGGGGGTGGCCGGCCAGGTGTGGGTCTCATGCAATTTTGAGGCACACGAGGTTGGGTAGGGACTTGACTCTAAGTCCCATGGTGTACCCCAGACTCTGACAGGAGGAAGATTTTCATATACATTTTACTAATTTTCTTTCATCTCTGACACTTCTATTATAGAGAAAGGATAAATAGCAATATTAAAATATTTCCTCTAATTAATCCCCTTTTAATGTGCACGAATTTCATGTATGGGGCCACGAGTGACACTATAATTTGCAGAGGAAAGGTAAAATCTCATTCTTCATTCCTGTTTCTTGCTAAATTCTTAAGACAGCCATAGTTCTGAAACTTATTGTGACCTAAAGAACTTATTTCATTTGTTAGATGCTTTTGGCAATACAAGTTGCAATATTAGGTTTTTAATTTTTTTAATTTAGTTTTTCAAATAAAGTTGACATAATATTACTTTCAGGTCTACAACATAGTTATTAGGCATTTACACACTATGCAAAGTGATCAGTTTTAACTATATAAAAAAATAACCCATAGTTTTGTTAGTTAAAATAATTAGAACATAGGTATTGTTTTTAATTTACAGCTTTATTTATTTCATCAATTCTCCAATCACTAAGAAACATGTAAATTCAGAATATTATCTATATATTCTATTACTATCTTTGTAACTTCCTCATCTAGAAATAATGTTGCAATTCTTTATCATAGCATCCCAGACACTTTACTATCTGGCTCAAATTTCTTTATTTTTTTTAAATATATATATAATTTTTTACTTCAGAGAGGAAGGAAGAGATAGAAACATCAATGATGAGAGAAAAACATTGATTAGCTGCCTCTTGCACACCCAACACTGGAGATCCAACCTGCAACCCAGGCATGTTCCCTGACCAGGAAACAAACTGTGGCCTCCTGGTTCATAGGTCAACACTCAACCACCGAGCCATGCTGGCTGGGCTGGAATTTCTTTTGCTACTGAAAGGTCCTATCCCTGATTTTAACTTTACATTATATTCACTTGTGCTTTTCCTTTAGCCTTGAAAATGTTTGCCTCTATACTGACATGTCCACACTGTACTGCTCTCCTTCCCTTCTACTGTAGATTTAAATGTTCTGTATTCTACACTCTGATATTGCTTTGGTCATAACACAAGAAGAGCTTTAACACATTGTTCTGTGTTTAGCTTTACGATCTCTTTCCTCTGCTACATAATGGATCTCATCAAACAGGGGTCATGAAGGCATATTTGTATCCACAAAGCACAGCATAGCTTCTGGAATGTGGCAGATAATCAATAGAGATTTTGAGTCAATAAATTTTTAAGAAGTGGGATTTCATAACTAAGTTAAAATGTTGAAAATGATTATCATTCATAGATCTTTGGTAAAAATAGCACATTTTATTTTTTTTCACTTTACATCATGGTTATTTATTTTATAACTGGAAGTCTGTAACTCCAATTCTGCTTCATTGTTTCTTCACTCTCCTCCCCCATGGAAAACATGTTTATTCTCTGTATCTATGTCTGTTCATATATAGTTTTGTCTTCTTAGATTTCACTTATGTGAAATCACATGGTATATGTCTTTTGCTGTCCGACTTATTTCACTTAGCTTCATATGCCCTAGGTCTGTCCAAGTTGTCATAAAGGCAAGATTTAATTCTTCCACTGTATGTACACACCACTTTTTCCTTATCCATTCATCAGTTGATAGACACCAAGATTACTTTCATGTCTTGGCTGTTATCAATAATGCTACGATGAATATAGGGGCACATAAGTTTTTGAATTGTTCTTATTTTGTTCAGATAAATACCCAGAAGTGGAATTGCTGGGTCTAGAGTAGTTCGAATTTGAGTTTTTGTGAAATCTCCATACTGTTTCCACAGTGGCTGCACCAGTTGACAATCCCACCAACATGCATGTGGGTTCCCTTTTCTCCACATTTTTGCCAACACTTGTGATTTGTTAACTTTGTGATAATGGTTATTTTAACAGGTGTAAGGTAATATTGTGGTTTTGATCTGCATTTCCCTGACGATTAGTGATGTTTAGTACCTTTTCATATGCCTGTTGTCTTCTTTGGAGACTTTTCTATTCAGTTCCTCTTCCCATGCTTTGGATTTTTAATCAGGAAGATTATATGTTCCATTAATGCCCCTCACCCCCCAATTTTAAAATGTTTTTCCACTTATTTCATTTG
>NW_006298347.1:63211-64948 GCF_000327345.1 Myotis davidii
GGGAGGGCATAGTTGCTTGTGAGGTGCCCTGGGGCTTTGGCTGGCCACACCTTCAGCTGTAGCTGGGTGGGGGCAGCACAGCCCAGGGCTCACTGACTTGGCCTTGGAGCTTGGCTACAATGCTTGCTCTATGCTCCCAACCAAGCTGTGTAGGTGGAGGTGGAAACAAACAGTGATGCTCACTGGCGTCCTGATCCCAGAGGGTGCCTGCAGTTCCCCCCTCCACCCCCGAGCATGCTTCTTGGGGGAGTAAATTGATTTTTTTACATGTTGTCTGGTTCTCTGTAAATCAGTTTTATCGCTGTGTCCCAGGGCAGCTGAGTCTGCATATGCCCCCCTTCGTGCTGTCCCTCCTTCCTAAGGTTGCCCCATTGGGTAGGGTTCCCATGGTTACCACATCTCCATCTCTCCTACCTTCTCTATGTGGTCTCTTATTTCTTGGACAGAAGCTGTTCAGTTACCTCGAAGTTTTTCAGGAGGAATTGCTTTTTGTATTGGTGTATATTCGGTGTTCTGTGATCTTCCCACATTGCCATCTTGGACCTGCAATAGCATATTTTAAATATTAACCAATTCAATGTTAACAAAAGTTACATAAATACTTAAATGAGAAACTAGAAGAATATTTTTTTATGTGGAGGTATTATCTGGAAGAGTAATTTTCCCCCCTGAAAATTAGTATTTTATTTACTTTCTTATGTTAAAAGTGTTATTTGAGTAACACTGCATGCAATATAAGACAAGATAAATACAGAAATGGCAGCAGTAGACCTTTTAATTTCTATTTGAATAATAAATGAAAATAGTGGTTAACATTGTTAGAGTACTTACTGAAGTTAGTTCTAAATCTTTGCATGCATCAACTCTTTTTATCCTTGCATGCTTTCTATGATGAAGATACTATTATTCTTCCTGTTTAAAAGATGCAAAGCTGTGACAGATAGAGGCTAAATAACGTGCCAACTGACTGCAGTAAGAAGTTGTAGAGCTTGGCAGCCAGAAGTCCTGCTTGAAATTCTGAGTTTTTACATACTACATTACTTTGCTTGTATTGACAAAAACAAGCTGTAGTAGGTGCAATGTGGTAAAGATAACAGAGAAGCCTGTACAATAATATCCTAAACATGTAGGCACAAATAACACCTTGGATTGTTAGATCCGGCATATGATTTGCTATAGTTTTGTCTATTTGATATATTTTGAAATTTTCCTCCTCCTTCTTCTTATTCTTTGTGATCCTTGTTTTTCCCCCTAAACATATCCACTTTCTCACCCCACAAAAATAAGGTCAATGAGTGGGCACAAGATCATTTCTCAATGATAAAAGGATGGTTGCTATAAATGTTAGGGACTTAATGCAAAAAAATGAATATTACATGGTTTTAGGTGGTAGTCACATTTCAAAGGGTTTGCCTCTCCATAATTCACTGACTGGAGAATACTTCAACTCTGTGTGTACCTCCTAGAAAAGTTCTCATTTTATTTTGGCAAGTCAGGAACAGAGTATCTCTAATTGGAAAGCAATAAGAAAAACTATTTTTTCAATGGTGGTGCTATGACTGTAAGGCCTTAATGCATATTAATGACTCTTGAAATGGATACTTGCTGGAATTTGAATGGGTCAGAAATAAAGTGATGCAATATTAGGTTATACAACAGAAATAAAGCGTATTTTCTAAATACCTTCTTCACCAAGTGAAAATATACACATATGATATAACAGTAAAATGAATGAAG
>NW_006298347.1:65255-78462 GCF_000327345.1 Myotis davidii
TGGATAGAGCGTCGGCCTGCGGACTGAAGGGTCCCGGGTTCGATTCCGGTCAAGGGCATGTACCTGGGTTGCGGGCACATCACCAGTGGGAGGTGTGCAGGAGGCAGCTGATCGATGTTTCTCTCTCATCGATGTTTCTAACTCTCTATCTCTCTCCCTTCCTCTCTGTAAAAAATCAATAAAATATATTTTAAAAAAAATACTTTGTAGCGCACTTCTGCAGTTAATTTTTCTCAGACATCATTTCATCTGGGATAATAAGAGCTGACTTTTTCTATGTATAATTGCGTAGTTCATTGTAGATATGTTGTTTGCAATTGATCGAGCTATCTACTGCTACATAACAAACTACCATAATCTAAAAAATGCATTGGTCAAAATACCAACAATGTACTATATCTAATCCTTCTGTGGACAAGGGATATGCACAGGACCCGGCTAGGTGTTATCATGTCTACATTGTATTATCTGGGCTCATTATTGATACTTAGCTGATGGCAGGCCAGACTGCATTTTCCCACATGCCTGGGGCTTTGGGGAAGTTCACTGGGGAACTGGGCTCAGCTAGAGTCTCTCAAAGTGGTACCTCCAACGTGGTAATTGGCTTTCCTATAAAACACTTCAAAGCTTCATGATACCAAGAGTGGATGCTTCCAGTTTTCTTAAAATGTATGCTTCAAATTGGCACAGCTTTATTTCTACCATATTCTACTGGACAAAACAATTATGGATCACGACATTTTCAAGGAAAGGAGAAAAAATTCTTCTTAATGGGAGAAGTATTAAAGAATTCATGGTTATTTTTAATTTACCACACCAGTCTTTGGTCAAACAACAAACTTCAGTAATTATTATGTAGGTGTTTTTGTGATTATATTGGTGAACACATTCAAACAGGTAACATTGATGAGTCAAAAAATGCTGATTTGCTGTTATAATTTTGAGGAATGTTGCCAACTTATTTTATTGTCTTATTCGTCTCGGTTTATCCTAACAGTGCCCAACAACAAAAAGATGTTCTCCAATATTTGAATAAATAAAAAACATGGTACTGAAAGGTAGAAACGAGTGAGAAAGGACAAAAAGAAGAGCAAGAAAATAGAAGAGTTATAGATATTGAAAAATAATAGAGCAATAGAAAAATCAAAATTTGAAAGTTGAATTCCCTGTTATGTTTTTTCTCTCTGTTACAACACTGAATATCTCATGTCCATTCTAATAACTTTATAATCCTACCATTGTATATATTCAATATATTCAAAAAAATAATGTTCCACTGAAGGGCAACTTTAAAATATTTATTTTTACATCTAAAAGACTTGTTTTTTGAGAACATGTAAAAACTGAGGACTGTAAGAAGTGCAAATATTTCCTCCCTCAACTCTTACAGTTCAGCTAAGTATGATGGGACACTATTAATGTTTTTGCCAAAGCTTAGAAATTAGAATTGTTAAGATGTTATATGGTCATCTTTACCAAAGGAAATATTTAGAAAACTATAATTACAGAGAATGCAATAGCTATAATTTGGTTATATTAGTATTTGTTTACATATTTACTTAAACATTACTATTTATTGTAACATCCAAAGAGAGGTCAGTCAGAGATCAAATACAAACTAGTCAGCAGTACATCATATCATCAGGTTAACATTTGCTAGAACAAATTTTTAAAATTTCAGCTAAGTATTGTTTATATAGCTGTGGTAAAAAATAAACCAACATTGACTGTATTATACCATCATAAATATATCTGATAACCTCATAAGTTAAAAGTAAAACTTCAGAATGTCAACAATAATTGAAGTAACAAAAGTGATCACAAGATACCACACAAAGTAAAAATACTTGGTGGACATCTCAATGGCTAAAGTTTTAACTTTGAGAAGCTATTAAATAAAACTTTACATGACACATGACACCTTAAAAAAAGTGGTCGTAAAAGGACTCATTTCCAGGGCCAATTTGCCAGCAGTTAAAAAATTATTTATGTAAAATGTGCATTGACAAAATATTACCTTAAATATAATATATGTTTTTATCTAAGGTTACAAAACAAACCCCAAATTATCCCACTTCACCTTTACATTTTCGTTATTTATTTTGAACAGGACATGCATGATAATCATAATCTAAGCTTAGAATCATTGCTTGCCCTCCTCCTGCAAGCCCCCTACTGGGGATTGAGCCTGCAACCGGGCACGTACCTTCGACCAGAATCGAACCTGGAACCCTTCAGTATGCAGGCCAATGCTCTATCCACTGAGCCAGACCGGCTCAGTAGCCAATGGCTACTCAGATAAAATCCTGACAGTAAGGAATAGTCTTGTTTATAACTAGGTGCATATATAATTAGAGGGTATCACATTATTTAAGAAGATTTAACGTCTCTCTCTCTCTTTTTGTATGTCTCAAGTCTTTGTCTGACTCCATTACATTTATCTTCAGCATAAACTACATCTGAATTCTACCAAAGACCCCCACTGACCTTAAGCTGCAGTAGTTTTAGTGCACTGCTGTTTATCCACTCCCATTTAAAATATATTTACTCTCACTTCCAGGCTGCTAAATCCTGTGGCAGAAAGTCAATTGACTTAGCTGACAGATTGCTTGATAATTTAATGTGATCTTTTATACACTGACACGACCACCATGCCCACTCCCAACCTTGCCTTGGCCATTTTTTCAAAGATTTTTCCATTGTACTCTCCATTGTAGTGGTTAGTCATTTTTGTTTGACAAGAACATATTCCTGGACTCTTTAAAGTAATGACAATGTGATCAGCAATTGGGTGTTCATTATATATGCAGAGATGAAGTGCCTTCATATAGTTATTTACTATTTAGCCTTAAAACAATTCAATGAAGTATATGGCTTCCTTCATTGTTTTTTAGAGATGAGGAAATTTAGAACAAGATAAGCTAAGTTATTTAGCTACGTTTTATGCCTAGTAAGATAGAAGGAGAGTAAGCCTGTGCCTAAACCAGGGGTGGGCAAACTTTTTGACGCGAGGGCCACAATGGGTTCTTAAACTGGACCGGAGGGCCGGAACAAAAGCATGGATGGAGTGTTTCTGTGAACTAATATAAATTCAAAGTAAACATCATTACATAAAAGGGTACGGTCTTTTTTTTTTTTTTTTTTTTTAGTTTTATTCATTTCAAACGGGCCTGATCCGGCCTGCGGGCCGTAGTTTGCCCACGGCTGGCCTAAACAGTCTCTTATGCATTCTATGTGCCTCTCTATTAAATATTAGGTACCCAAGAGTCTTGACAAATCTGGCTATTTGCCATGTGGAGTTGTCAGTCACTCCACAAATTGACATTGGCCAAGTGATGATAATTTACTCAGGGATAACAAGGAAAAGTGCACACTACAAATCCGAGTGGAGTTTGGGACAGAACATTTTTATTGATAGTTATAAACAGTCAAGTTGATATCTAAAACATTAATAGGAGTTAGCTATACAAAGCATATTTATGGGATAGAGAAGGCACTGAACAATGTCTAAGAAATGACATTTTCTAAGTGAAACAAGTATAGTTGCCTGCCTGGAACACAGAGAAATTAGAGGTTTATTTCTTTCTTTCGCTTGTCAGTCTCCTTTAGTGATTGTTAGTGAATACAATGTTTTTGTGGTATTTTTCAAGAGGTAAATATATTTTCTAATAGTATTTAGTAAAAATAAAACATCTCTAATTCTAATATCCAGGGGATAACCCCATTAGCTCTTTGATAAGTATACTTCCAGACACCTTCTCTAAATAGGAATGTATATAATTTTACTGATAAAAAAATAATATAATTTACATAATCCTTCAAAGCCTTTTTTTAAATGTAACTAGTGGCCTGGTGCACAAAATTAGTGCACATTAAAAGGGAATTAATTAGACGAAATATTTTAATATTGCTATTTGCCCTTTCTCTATAATAGAAGTGTCAGAGATGAAAGAAAATTAGTAAAATGTATATAAAAATATTTCTCCTGTCCGAGTCCGGGCACACCACAGGACCCAGAGTCAATTCCTTGCCCACCTGTGTGCACTTCGAAATGGCACAAGACCCAGACCTGGCCAGCTCCACTCCCTTGGTTGAGATCCAGACCTGGCTAGCCCCACCCCTACTAGCTCTTTGATATGTATACTTCCAGACACCTTCTCTACATAGGAATGTATATAATTTTACTGATAAAAAATAATATAATTAGCATAATCCTTCAAAGCCTTTTCATTAATGTAACTAGTGGTCTGGTGCACAAAATTAATGCACATTAAAAGGGAATTAGCAAGCCCCACTGGGTGGGAGGGTGCAGCCTCAGGTCCCCTAGTGAACCCTCAGTTCCCCTAGCCCGGTGCCAGGGTGGAGGCGTGGCCTGAGGTCCCCTGGCCTAGAGCCAGGGCAAGGGGTACGGCCTGAGATCCCCCGTCAAGTCCCACTATGCTGGGGGCGTGGCCTGAGGTCCCCTGTCAAGCCTATTAATAAAATGTATATAAAAATATTTCTCCTGTCAGAGTCAGGGCACACCACAGGACCCAGAGTCAACTCCCTGCCCACCTGTGTGCACCTCGAAATGGCGCAAGACCCAGACCCAGCTGGCTCCACTCCTATTGGTTGAGATCCAGACCTGGCTAGCCCCACCCCTGTCAAGCCCCACCAGGAAGGGGCATGCAGCCTCAGGTCCCCTGTCAAGCCCCGCCGAGTGGGTGGGTGCAGCCTCAGGTCCCCCAGTGCACCCTCAGGTCCCCCAGCCCCGTGCCAGGGTGGGGGCGTGGCCTGAGGTCCCCTGGCCTGGTGCCAGGGTGGGGCGTGGCCTGAGGTCCCCTGTCAAGCCCCACCAGGACAGAGGAGCATCCTCAGGTCCCCCGCCCAGGTGCCACATAGCTTCAGGTCCCTGCTGATTGCTCATTATGGCTTGTTATGGGAACCCCGCCTCCACTGTGGATGCAGCCATCTTGTGTAATGGGAACCCTGCCTCCACTGTGGGTGCAGCATCTTGTGACAGTGTGATGGAGTGAGGGTCAATTTGCATATTACCTCTTTATTATATAGGATAGGATACCTGGAATTCTTTTCCATGTCCATAAATTATCATCTACAACATAATGTGTAAACAGTGTAGTATTGATATAAGAATGATTTGGCATATCAAAGAAAATAAATATTCTGAAGATGATGTCATTATGTATTATGGATAAACTCAAAGTCTAAAGGAGAAAAGGTCAACTAATTAAGTATGTGGGAAAAATAAATTTTCATCCTTGACTTTTATTCCCACAGGTCTTAAAAAATATAGCTGACTGACTATACTAGTATATATAAAAGCCCAGTGACCAGAACGGGGGAACCACTGGTTGCTATGACATGCATTGTGGCGGCCAACCAGGACCACTAACTACCACCCCTGTTAGGGAGGGCGGGGCAGGTGACCAACCTCCCACAGCCCCTTCTCCCCTGCCAGCCCAGCCACCAGCAGCCCCCATCAGGGTGAGCTGGCTGGACTCTACTGAGCATGAATTTGTGCACTGGGCCTCTTGTTGTATTTAAATTTATATTCACAAACCTGGAGTGAGATAAAGATATGCAATGGGCATGGGCTTTCAAATAATAACATTTGTAAAGTTTTATGCATTTTAATAAATTACAAGTAAGCTCTACTTCATGACTTCAACACTGTCATAAATAAATAGTATATAAAACAAAATATAGAAAACTAGAGACATACTTGTTATACAGGTATCATAATATAGAAGCACCTTATGTAAAATAAAATAATAGAAAATTTCCTAACACTCAAGTGTAAAATATGGGAAGATTCACGAACAAGATCAAATTTAAACACATGCCTGAAACTCCTAGTGTGTCCTATGGAACACAATCAATTATAGGCACAAACAACAAAAATTTTCAATGCTTCTGTGAAATTTCACTTCATAAACATGACATTAAGCTCAGGTCTGAGGTTTGTTCTCTCTGACTCTCCTTGGTCCCTCACTTACTGGAGGTGAAACTTTTTCTTCCTTGCTGTTTGAAGCCCTTCTCCTTACCCTTTCAATCTCCAAGCAACCATGTGCTATCCCTCCTGTCACCATCTGTTCCTCTATGGTCCCCGATAGCTTGCCTGATTCTCCTGTCATAAGATGTATGATTATAAAATACAGAAAGGTGATCCTTACATTACTTTTGCCTCCTGCTTCTTGATCTCTCCTGCAATGATTTTGTTTTCCATCTTCTGTAGCCAGTTGGTTAATGCCATTACCTTAACTGAAACACTTCTATAATATTAATGTCAAACATCTCATCAACCAACCACCAGTTCTTATCTTTCCAACTCATTCTCTCTAATGTTCTTTATGCCCTCACATGATACACCATCCCCCAACCTTCTTATTTCCTTACTCCTCTGTATTCATCAAAATTCCCAAGGTGAATCATTATTTTCACTCGTTTGCATACTTATTCCCTTGCCTTGTTTTTCCTTTATTTTACTCATATGAGGAAAACTCCAAACTTCTGCCTACTGCAGTCTATATTCTGTTGCTGGATATGACTGAAAAAAATACAATCATGCTAACTGGTCTCTCTCTCTCTCTATATATATATGTATATATGTATGTATATACATATATACATATATATAATCACAAACTAAAATAGCCCTTAGTACTGCTGCCAAAGCAAACTTTATTTTCTAAACGATTCATTCTCTCAGACCTCTTTGATACACAGTTCTTCCTCTTTAATCTTATTATACTTTGTATTAATCTTTACTCTGATATGATGACCCCAATTCTTATTAAGCATAAAAAAGTGTAGCATTTTAAAGACACTTCTCACAAGCTTCCACTGCCATGTCTTTCACCCGTAATTATACATACTACTTCTATGCAGATTCTGGCATCTTGGGCTAATACCTCTAATTGTGAATTATATTCCATGCACTCTTAACTCCTAAGGGTAATTCTCACTTTGTCTGTGTTAGGCAGCATTAGAGTGGGTATTTAAATCTATCTTGTTTATTGTTAAATCCCCAGAGCTTATAAACAGTATTTGTAATAAATGAACAAGAGAGAATGATAAGCCAGTTTAATATACTATTTAACCTGTCAAGAGTGGAAGAACATAATTACTCAGTTCTATGGTAGATAGATATGAAATTTAACATTTCTCAAAAGCGATCTTACAAAGGAATCATGGATACATGGACTTACAGCCTAATATACAATCCTGCTGTTTGTAGCCTCCTCTAAGTAATAGGAAAGAATATGTAACAAATCCTGTTTATTCAGTGCTAATTTGATTTAAAAATTGAAACAGAGCAAATATTTTGACAAATTATAATGAGTCTGTGTGTTTAAGAAGTTATGAATGTGATTACAATAACACATGGAGCACCCCTATTTACTTTGAAATGTGTTGGTTGTATGCCACTCAAGGCGTGGCCCTGTTCATAGACTCATCATAGGAGTATCATCCTGTAGTCTTCATATGAGAGAACTGGTCAAGTTCAACAGCACTGACTACCTCTTGCCCTCTGCAGCACTATTCTCCCCAAAAGTCATGTCTGATTGAACCCTGAAAGAGTATCTAATGGTAATCTAGCCTGACATCTTCTTGAGTGTGACTAAGAGTCATCAACGAATCAAGACTTAGTGCTAAAATTGGTGTTATGCAATGAAAAAGCAAAATGGTTTATGTTTGTAATAATCATTTTATTCAGTCATATATTTGACTAAAAAGTATTACAAAGGGAGTTTTGCTTAGACAGACAGACGGGCAAGCAATGCAAGCTGGCAGAAAAGAAAATAATAAAAATGTCATTCCCTTGTGTGTGAAATCAAAGCTACAACATCTGCTTGCTTCACCTGCTGAAAAAAAAACATCCTCCAGCTTGTACTCTTATGGTTAAGGAGACTGAACACTTTGAAACACATTTCTCTAGTCCACCCAACCTGTAAATTAAATACATCAGCCATGCAATTATTGCATTGTGCTCTTTTCACAGGTGTAAATCACATATAAAAGAGTTGCAGTACTGAACAACAAAAACTATAATTTATGTTTTCCTGCCAGTGCCGGAATCGTCACAATATCCACCAGTGCTGCTGAAGTTGAAAATGGGTTCCATGGCTGCTGTGATGAGGTGATCTCAGAGGAAGGAAAGAAATCAGACTGCAAAGCCAGGACATTTTGTGGAAACTTTTTCCAAACTTGTTTCTCTTTTTTTGTGCTATCCGTACCTTTAATAGAATGGCATATCATTTTTGATAGTTTAACATTTTGGATTACATAGAATTTTTAAGTAAACATTTTGGAAACCAAATAATAGTCAACTCTGAAATCACTTACTAGAGAGTTCTTATTAATTATAGAAGTATATATATATGTACATATGTTATAATTACAGGCGTATTATATGCTCAATGAAGAAAACATTAAAAAGTCAAAATACTAAAATAAAAAGGAAAATAACTCCATACAACCAAAAGTTAAGGACTTTAACATTTTGACAACTTTTTCAATTCTGAGTTTCTTTTAGTTAGAATTTTTCTAAATAATAATTTAGACTGAAAATTCATATTTACTGTCACTTCTTCCTGTCTCTGTTACCTTTATTAACCCAACAGGATCCTTGTTTAATATTTTTCAAACTAGATAATACTGTTCTTATTCATCAAATTTATTTTCATATATTTTAACAATTTCTATTTTTAAAGTTTTTTAGGTTTGCATTATTATTTATATATTGAGCTATTTAGTTTAATTTTTCATTTAATAAAATGTTTATAATTTTAAGATAATTATATTTGCAACATATTAGCCTATGTTTCTATTTTATATGTTTGATTTTTTTATCTCATATTTTCCACTCCCCAACACATAGTAGGTTTATAAATCATCATCTCAAAATTGGATTTTTTCATAAATTAATTAGCTTACAGAACATTTTAGATGTAGAGTTTAGAATAGTGATTCTCATGTCTACCTGCATAGAATTACCAGATACTTAGGCAAATCTTTAGATTCTGATGTAGTTTCTTTTTATGAGACTTAGACAGAGATTACATTTATATCCCTGAGTAATTCTAATATGCAATCAGAATTGAGGACTATTCAATTTAATGGAAGTGAGTTAAATCAGACAAAATTATTTGAACAATGAAAGCCTGAAAGTAGCCAAACCGGTTTGGCTCAGGCGATAGAGCATCGGCCTGTGGACTCAAGGGTCACGGGTTCGATTCCGGTCAAGGGCATGTACCTTGGTTGTGGGCACATCCCCAGTAGGAGGTGTGCAGGAGGCAGCTGATAGATGTTTCTCTCTCATCGATGTTTCTAACTCTCTATCCCTCTCCCTTCCTCTCTGTAAAAAAATCAATAAAATACATTAAAAAAAAAGAAAGAAAGCCTGAAAGTATAAAAAGGTTGTCACTAATTTAATTTCTGATTTATTTAGGCATTTTTTTCTTATTTTTCCAATTTATGAGTTTTATAAATTTAAAATGAGAATACAAAATTATTCCTGTTAATTATAGAGTACAGTTGAACCTTGAACAACATGGAGGTTAGGGGCACCAATCCATAACACAGTCGAAGATTCACATATAACATATAAGTCAGCTTCCCATGTGTACAGATTCCTAAATACAAATTGAAAATGCAGTGGTCCCTGACAACATCGCTTTGAACTATGTAGGTTCACTTATAAACTGTGCAGTTCAAACTAATGTTGTTCCAGTGTCAAATATACTCTGATAATATACAGGGATGGGTACCAAGTTCTTATAACTCATTTATTTTCAGGATTTTACCATGTTATGCCAATGGCCAAAAGCAATCCTATCCCTCTTTCCTTGCTATAATTTATTCTAGAGTAAGTCTTATATGGTCTAGAAATACAAAAGAGAAAATATGCCAACTAAAAAACCACTCATTTAATAGATCATTATTTACCCTGCCTGGACATAAATTCAACATTTATTGAAATGAAGATCCCAAGACTATAGACTCAGATTCTGATCAATGAATCTGGGTTAAGTTCCTCTTATTTTTTTTTAAGAGTACCAAAAGTGATTCTGATGTGGATCCAAAGAGAAGTATCACAGAAGTTGGGGTGGGGGGAGAGAAGCACTGGTTTATCATGACTAATTTAAATAATGAGCTCTTATTATAGGAAACTAGAGACCCGGTGCATAAAATTCCTACACTCGGCGGGGGGAGAAGGGGTTCCCTCAGCCAAGCCTGTGCCCTCTCACAGTCTGGGAGCCCTTGGGGGATGTCTGACTAATGGCTTAGACTCGCTAACCATGGGGAGCAGGCCTAAGCCAGCATTCAGACATCCTCAGCGCTGCTGCAGAGGCAAGAAAGGCTCCTGCCACTGCCGCTGCACTCACCAGCCCTAAGCCCAGCTTTTGGTTGAGTGGCGCTCCTTCTGTGGGAGCGTGCTGACCACCAGGAGGCAGATCCTGCAATGAGCATCTGCCCCCTGGTGGTAAGTGCATGTCATAGCAACCGGTCATTCCACAGTTCGGCTGATTTGCATATTAGCCTTTTATTATATAGGATGGGCACTAGAGGCAAGTCCAAATACCTTGTTTTCTTTTTATGAGGTATATAAAATTGCTCTCTTTCAATTGGTAACATGTGAGCACATCATTTGCATATTTTGAATCCTACATTAGCTATATTTATAAAAATTTGTCAAAAACTGATTTACATGGCAGTTTTTTTAGATTTTTCTAGTTAATAATTTGTTGCTATTGTTATCACTTTTGTTTGGAGGCTTTTTAGGTATCAATATTTTAGCTGAAAGTTGAGAGGAGTACTTTTGTTGGCTATTCTCCATTTATTATCTTCTGTTACAACCTCACCTCTTAGATTTCATCTTAAAAATTATTTTTATAGGAGCACTTAAAGATATAAAGCTTATATTAACAGACATAAATAAAAAAACACAATTCTAGTAAGGAGCATTAATGCCCAATTTTTCTTCAAAATATACATTATCAAGACAGAAAATCAATGGGGTAACTTTGGCTATAAAGAACATGTTACACTAGGTACAGAACATTCCATCCCAACACAAAGAATATACATTCTTCTCAAGTGACATATGAAACATTCTCCAAGATAAATCATATGTTAGGCCATAAACAAGTCTTAATAAGTTTAAGACAAATCATATCAAGCATCTTTTCTGACTGCGAAGGTGTGAAACTAGAAATCAATTTTTACAAATATGTGGAGATTAAACATGATACCAAACAATCAAAGGGTCAATGAAATAAAAGGGAAATAAAAAAATATCTTGAAAAAAAATGGAAATATAACATATCAGAAATTATAGGATGTAGCAAAAGCAATTCCAGGAGAAAACTTCATAACATTATATGCCTACATAAAGAAAGGAAAATCTCAACTAAACAGCTTAACGTTATACCTAAAGGAAATAGAAAAAGAAGAGCAACAAAAGCCCAACGTTAGTAAAAGGAAGGAAATATAAGAGAGGAAAAAGAGGCTAAAAAGACAATACAAAAGATCAATAAAACTAAGAGCTGATGTTTAAAGATAGAATTGATAAACTTCCACCTAGTTTCTCCAAAAATAAAAAAAGGCTAAAAAATATATATAAATAGAAGGAGAGATATTGCCAATGATACCACAGAATTACCAAGGGTCATAAGAGACTACTATGGACAGTTATGCAATACTAAATTGAACAACCTAGAAGAAAAGGATAAATTTCCTAGAAACATACAATCTCTTAAGACTGAATGAGGAAGATCCAGTAAATAAGACCAGATTGATGACTAGTAAAGAGATTAATTTGGTAATAACTAACCTCCCAACAAAAGTTCAGAAACACATGGTTTCATGGATGAAATCTACCAGAAATTCAAGGAAAAATTAATCATTTTCAAAATCTTCCAAGAAATAGAAGGAAACAGTGCCAGAAGAAGTCATCATTATCCTCATAACAAAATTAAAGATACCACACACAAAATAATAATAATAATAATATTACCCTTTTATTATATAGGATTACCCTTATCAACATTAATGCTAAAAAAAAAACACCCAAAAACACAACAAAATATAGCACACGGAATTCAACGATACATTAAAGGAATCATAGACCATGATCAAGAGGCATTTATAGTTCAGGGATGCAAGCGTAGTTCAACATTCACAAATCAATCCATGCAATATACTTCATTATCCAAACAAAGAAAAGGATACCCTCTCTTTTCACTTTTATTCAACATCTATCTAAAAGCCTAAGCGACCGTTATGACCAGATGACCGGCCAGTAGCTATGATGCACACTGACCACCAGGGGGCAGATGCTCAATGCAGGAGCTGCCCCCTGGTGGTCAGTGCGTTTCCACAGCCAACCTCTTGATCGCCAGCCAGGCTGAGGGACCCCAACTTTGTGCACCGGGCCTCTAGTAAATGTATAAATGGATTAAGAAATATGACATATATACACAATGGGATGCCATTTGGCCATAAAAGAGAAGAAAATCTTGGTGTTTGTAATAACATGGATGGATCTTGACGGTATTATGCTCTGTGAAATGTCACACTGATAAAGACAAATACCATGTGATTTTACCTATATGTGGAATCTATAAACAGCCACAGGAGCAATAGCAACAAAAAACACATAGCTAGAGGCAAAAGATTGGCGGTTGTCAAAGGCCAGGTTGAGGAAAACGGATAATGAGGGTCAAAAGGTACAAACTTCAAGTTATAAATTAAATGAGTCACCGAGATGTAATGCAGAGTGAGCTGACTAAAGGTAACAATACTGTATTGTATGTTTGTAACTTGCTAAGAGAGTAAATCTTTAAAGTTGTCATCACAAGAAAAAAAACTGTCGCTATATATCATGATGGATGTTTACTAAAGCTTACTGTGGTGGTCATTTTGCAATATATCCACATATCAAATCATTATATTCTATACCTGAAAGTAATATAATATTATACATCTGCTATATTGCAATAAAAATTTTAAATAATTTCTGGTTTGAATTTTGAAGACCTAGTTACAGAAATACAAAATATGTTTTAAAACTCATATCAAAATTATAGATGAAGACCTTAAATAACTATTCTTTCAAAATATCGGATATCACTTATTTTTTAGAATGAAACAATATTTCTCCCTCCCCCTTTTCCCATATGGCATTGAGCTAAGATTTTACAGT
>NW_006298347.1:78517-82449 GCF_000327345.1 Myotis davidii
TTATGCATTGAGATGAAATTTTACTCAGCACAATTTGCTATCTAAATTATCTTTTGGGAAATCATTTATCCTATGCCTAGCCCAAAGGGAAGTTTGTTTCCATTTGCCTTATATCAGGTTAATGTGATGGAGAGTTAACATTTCTTTCTTTGGAGATTTTAATATATTTATTTGAAAACCAAGTTCTGTGAAAGAGCACACTAAATAGGATATATCTTCTCTTTGAGAATGCCAATGGGTATATTCAGAGACACTAATCTAATTTGAAGATAACCAAAGTGTAAGTTTTAACATGAAGAAGAATAAAAAAAAAACCCTCATAATTCCATGTATATGAAATCTGTTTCCCCAAATACAAATACAAATCATCTAAGCATCTTGAATATAACTAGTGCATAGAAAGGTGTATACATGTATATGCACTTATTCTTTTGCAGGGCTCTCAAACTGATTATATTCCAATGTGGTTATAAATCTAACAATTTATTTATCCTGAGTATAATAGTCACATTTTTACTAATATTTACTGCAAACATTTCCATTTTTCTTTGTAACAAAATAATCCTTTATCAGTTAACACGATTAATTCGCTTTAGTACTCTGTAAATTTTAAATAATAAAAGCAAAGAAATTCTGGAAGCCTTGAGAATAGATTTTTAGTAAACAACATGGATGAATACATTGGCAAGGTTCACTTATGCCATTCAAATGCTTAGGTAGAACTGGAATGTCTTGCCTGTTCCACACACATACAAAAAGAGCCAGTTTACATTTAATCAATGAATTGTATTAGGGGAAAATCTTTAAATTTTATGAAGTAGAGGAGAATCAAATAATAGCAATATTGCTTTTTGAGTAATTTATAAACATTTACCACCTACTTTAATGTGAAAAATATACCTACAGCAATATATTTTCTTTTTCCTTTCCACTCAAACTTCTCTCCAACCTCCTACTCTCATTTCCTTTTTTCTTTAAATTGTTCAGTGAATGTACTACTTGTCAAAATCGGTGGATTGACCATTGAGAAGAGTGAAGTATTCATTTCTGTGCTCAGGTTATTTAACAGGGGAGAAGAATTAATCACTCAGCTCCCTTGGGATCCTTCATGCATTCTGTGAGATAGAGATTGAGGACAAAAATCAGAGTTTTCTTCTGCCCTTTATTGATACTTTCAATCCTTTATTCAAATATGTTTCCTCATTCTTACTATAATCTAATAAAACTCCCAGATATTCAATGAATATTTATTATATCACTAATTTAAGTAAGATGATAGCAAAGTTAAATGTACTCTATCTGGGAAACCATTCTATCCCTACTAATATTTCTCCAAAATATCTTAAATATTTATTGTAGGAAATTGTGACACACAAGTTCATAAGAATTAACCACTATATGAATGAAATATATATGTACATGTTCATATATATATGTATGTTTTTATATACATATATAATAAAGCAAACAAAATGAAAATGCACTGGAATTAATTCTTTACTGGAATTAATTCTTACTACTTTATAGGAATACTTTACCCAAAATATGAAAATTTGTTACTGATAGGAATCATAAATTTTAGTTTTCTCTGCCATGGCCCATCATCAGGTACCAAATAGCATTAATGTAAACAACAACAAAAAAACCAAACCTGTTTTACTTGATACTATCTGATTTTGTCTAAATTGATGGTTTCAAATTAATGGCTAAGGATTTTGAAATATATATTTTTTAAATCATGTCCTAGAAATGGTAAGAAATACATCATTTTTCCCCCATTCCATTTTGTCAAGAACTAACTATTAAGGGTCTAGAGTTGATACCATTTGCAAGCTAAAAATGTAGTCTTTTTTAGAATGCTGGGATGAAGGCAGAGACACCATGATGCTTACTCAGGGTAAAAGCAGTTGCCAGAGGAGCAGAAGTGGAGAGGATGGAAGAAAAGTCATAAAATGAGGCAGTATTAGGTTGGTCACATGTGTAGTCCCTTGGGGCTCAATATTTCTAGGATCTTCTGAGAGGAATGAAAAATGCCTTTTAGAATTATCTCTGTGACTGAGTGACATCTCCAAGATGGCAACGATGTCATTCCCAATTTCACTCTCCCTCAAAAGAATAACATCTATTCATAGAAAAGACATCCCTGATAAAATGCTAGAACATGAGAATGAGGCGGAAGTTTCCCCTTACACCACAGAGACGAAGACAGACCCCATTGGAAGGGTAAGATGAGCAGCAGCAGGTGAACACCTTGTCCCTCCCACACGCTGGCACTACATCAAATAGTCTCTCCTGAACCGACAGTTCCTCCAGAGGGAAAAGAGAGCCCAAGGTGCACATTCACCGCCTCAGTGGTGTGGGTCACTCTCAGGAGCCCCCAGTCCAGACCTGCCTCACAGGGTTTGTGGGGGAAACGCCAGGACCTGGCCACTGTGAATCAGATTGTGAAGGAGAAGGAAGGGCTCACAAAAACCAGTGCTTGGACCTGTATAGTAGTCCCCACCAGTGGCTTTGCTCATTTGATTGATGGCAGTCTGACAGGGTATCCAACAGGTTTGCCTGATTTGGGACCTTAAATGATGAGCCTTACCAGGCCTGAAGCCTGGTCAGCCCTCTCCACACTCACCCTGCCCAGGCAGGGGAATTGAGTCATAGCCCCATCCAATGGTGAGTATAGCCCCCACCTCCACAAGCCAAGGAATCCTACCTGAGTATCTGAGTCTGAGAAGTGGCTTGGTGTAGCAGCACTTCAGCAGAGAGCATGGATTATTGGGTGAATTCTACCAAACATTTAAAGAACAATTACCACCAACCATCCTCAAACTCTTTCAAAAAGTAGAAGAGAACACTCCCAAATGTATTTATGTTGCCATCATTATCTTGATATCAGTCAAAAGACCACTACCAGAAAACTACAGACTAATATCCCCAGTGAATGTAGATGCCAACATTCTTAATATGCCACTAAACTGAATTCAGCAGCACCTTAAAACAATCATTCACCATGATTAACTGTGATTTATCCCTATGTTGCCAGGATAGTTTAATATATGAAAATCAATGAATGTGATACATCAAAGAATGAAAGAAAAATGTATACAATCATCTATATAGACACACACACACAAAACCATTTGCCAAAATTCAGCATCCATTCATGATACAAGCTCTTAACAAATTGGGTATAGAAGGAATGCAGCTCAATATAATAAAGATCATATATGTTATGGTCACAGCTAACAATATTCAATGGTGGAAGTTTGAAAGCATTTTACTAAGATCAGGATCAAAACAAAGGTGTCTATACTCTTCACTCCTATTCAACATAGTACTAGAATTCTTAGCTGGAGCTAGTAAAAAATAAATAAATGAAGAGATAAGAATTGGAAAAGAATTAAAATCATCTCTATTTGCACATAATATAATTTTATACTTAGAAAAAATAGGGGGATAAGGACACATATGTAATATCTTAATCAATAAAGAAATTTAAAAAAAAATAAAATTCTAAAGACTCCAACAAAAATGATTAGATCTAATCAACATATTCTGCAGGATACAAAATTGTAGTGTTTCTATGTACTGACAACAAATATCTGAAAAAGAAATAAAGAAAACAATCCCGCTAATAATAGTATAAATAAATTAAACCAAAGAGGTGAAAGATCTATACCAAGCATGTCAAACTCGCTGCCCATGGGCCGCATGACCTTTTATTTGGCTCGTGTTAGCCTTTGATCTACACTGAAACTACAAAAGCATTCATAAACGAAACCAAACAAAACATAAATAAATGGAAAGGTACCCCGTGTTCATGGATTAGAAATTTATATCGTTAAAATGTCCACACAGCCTAAATCCATCCCCAGATTCAATGCAGTCTCTCTCAAGATTCCAATGGCATGTTTTATGGCAGTAGAAAAAATAATACT
>NW_006298347.1:83322-95145 GCF_000327345.1 Myotis davidii
GTCATATCACTCCGAGCAATTCATTTAAAATCTCTGAGCCTCAGTTTCTTCATTTATAAAATGGGACAATGACAGTCCCAACATTATAGCAATGTAATGAATATTAATTAGATTTATATGCATAAGGACTTATTTAGTCTTTAAAAAGTATGAAAATCTTGCCATTTACAACATGGGTAGACCTTCAGGGCATTATGCTAAGTGAAATAAGTCAGACAGAAAAAGACAAATACAGTATGATATAACTTGTAAGTGAACTCTAAACATAAATGATAACCCCATACTCGTAAAAAAGACGTCAGAGTTGTGGTTACTACAGGCAGGGGGTAGATATTTGGGGAATTGGATAAAGGTGGCCAATGGAACAAAATTCCAGTGTTAAGGACTAGAAATGTAATGTACAACATGATGATTATAATTAACACTGCTGCATCATATATTTGAACATAGTAAATAGATCCCAAATGTTCTTATCACAAGGGAAAATATTTTGTATCAACATGAGATGATAGATATTAACTAAACTTATTGTGGTAATCATTTCACAATATATGTAAGTCTAGTTATGATGTCATATACCTTAAATTTATACAGTGTTACATCAATTATATCTTAATTAAAGTGAAAGAAAATCTTTAAAAATATCATTATCTCTCTGAGAATGGTAAGAGAGAAGCATTTATTCACTAATTTTTCTCCTTCATTATTGGAGGGTTTCCTGAGTTAGTGTTAATGTCCCAGAACTTGCAGACAAGCTGGCCTATAAGACAAGCTGCCTCCCACTGGCGTCCCATACGGCAGCATTAGATAAGCCCCAGGGACTGGAAGGGAAAGATGCATGGCTGTGCTCCAGGGGGATGCTGTCAACATGCAGTGGCTCTTGCAGCCCTGGCTCTGGCTGCTGGTGTTACAGGTGTTGCGAGAGATATGCAGCGAGAGATATAAGGCAGTACACAAGT
Source organism: Myotis davidii (assembly GCF_000327345.1). Lineage (NCBI taxonomy): Eukaryota > Metazoa > Chordata > Mammalia > Chiroptera > Vespertilionidae > Myotis > Myotis davidii. The sequence goes on from NW_006298347.1 coordinate 84,282, forward strand.
GTAATCTAATACATACATGCCATGTATCAATGTATATGTATATATGGATACATAGATGATATGCATATAGTGAAATTTAAGGAAAATATTCAGTATAATGGAATTGGGTTTGTGGATGTATTGGTTTCCTAGGGCTGCCATAACAAAGTACTACAAACTAGGGGACAGTACTTGGCTTGTGGTGAAATACCTCTAGTCTTTGCCTCCACCTTCCCATGTTCTGTGTCTTTGTGTATTCACAAGGCCCTTTTCCCTTTATGCCTCCCTCCTCTCCTTAGGAGGACACCTGTCATATTGGATTAGTGCCCATCCTACTCCAGTGTGACCGCATCATAACCAATTACATCTGTAATAACACTATTTCCAAATAAGGTCACATTCTAGGGCACTGGGAGTTAGGAATTTAACACATCTTTTGAGGGGTAGTGCAATTCACCAGATAAAAGCAGGCAAAGGAGGATTTCCATTTATTAATCTATTTTTCCTGAAGTATTGTGTTTGCTAAGAATATTCTGGAAGTCCTTGTACTTTGTCTTATTCTTATATCAGACATCAATTTCCTTTTTCACATGTTTATATATGCTGTGAAATACAAATACCCATCAGCCTAGTTCTCCTTTCTGCTAACAGTGGCTCTGACACAACCTGGCCAATAACAGAGATGTATTGACCTTTCTTTCCTCTTCTTCTTTTTTCTACTTTAAACAAAACAAAATGGGACTTCACAATACCTTTATGAGCATAAGAGAACAAGCAAGTTTATTTAAACAAACAAAAACAAAACAAATGCATAGACAAAAGACCCCAATTAGCCACAGCAATCTTGAGAAAGAACAAAGTTAGAGGAATCACTGTAACGATATCAAACTATACTACTAGGTCATAGTAATCAAAACAGCTGTTGATGCTACAGGCAGAAAAATAAACATATAGATCAATGGAACAGAATAAAGAGTCCATATACATGCAAAATAAAAGAAAGAAGAGAGAAAGAAAGAAAGAAAGAAGAAAAGAAAGAAAGAAAGAAAGAAAGAAAGAAAGAAAGAAAGAAAGAAAGAAAGAAAGAAAGAAAGAAAGAAAGAAAGAAAGAAAGAAAGAAAGAAAGAAAGAAAGAAAGAAAGAAAGAAAGAAAGAAAGAAAGAAAGAAAGAAAGAAAGAAAGAAAGAAAGAAAGAAAGAAAGAAAGAAAGAAAGAAAGAAAGAAAGAAAGAAAGAAAGAAAGAAAGAAAGAAAGAAAGAAAGAAAGAAAGAAAGAAAGAAAGAAAGAAAGAAAGAAAGAAAGAAAGAAAGAAAGAAAGAAAGAAAGAAAGAAAGAAAGAAAGAAAGAAAGAAAGAAAGAAAGAAAGAAAGAAAGAAAGAAAGAAAGAAAGAAAGAAAGAAAGAAAGAAAGAAAGAAAGAAAGAAAGAAAGAAAGAAAGAAAGAAAGAAAGAAAGAAAGAAAGAAAGAAAGAAAGAAAGAAAGAAAGAAAGAAAGAAAGAAAGAAAGAAAGAAAGAACAGCAAACAAGCGTCGACTAAGATGTGGGGGAAAGGGAACCCTTGTGCACTGTTGGCAAGAATGCAGACTGGTGTGGCCACTGTGAAAAACAGTAAGGAATTACCTGAAAAAAATTATAAAATGACCCCGTGATTCCACTTCTGGGAATGTATCCAAAGAAACCCAAAATACCGATTCAGATGAATATATGCACTCCTATGTTCATTGCAGTGTTACTTATAATAACAAAGACTTGGTAGTAACCAAAGTGCTCATCAGTCAATGAGTGAATAAAAAAGCTGTGGTACATTTACACAATTTAATTAGTACTCAGCAATAAAAAAGAAGGAAATCTTACCCTTTGCCAAGCAATGGATGGACTTGAATACCATTAGACTAAATGAAAGAAGCCAGTCAGAAGTCAGAGAAAGACAAGTACAAATGATTTCTGTCATATGTGAAATCTAATGAGCAAAATAAACTAACAAGCAAAATAGAAACGGACTCATACATAGAGAACAGACTGATAGAAGTCACAGGAGAGGGGATTTGCAGGGCTGGGTGGAAAAGCTGAAGGGATTAAGCAATAAAAAATAAAACAAAAGTCACAAAAAACTCATAGGCACAGAAAGAGCATGGTGATTACCAGAAGGAAAGCGGGTAGAGGGGGGTAGGAGAGAGTAAAGGGATAAACAATGGTGGAGACTTGACTTGGGGTGTGAACACAATACAATATACAGATGATATATTATATATTATAAAATTGTACACCTGAAACATATATAATTTATTTAACCACTGTAACCCCAATAAATAAAGAAAAATTAATACATTGGCTCTACTATAAGATCATTCCAGCAGCTGCTCAACTACAGGATTTCTTGTTACAGGTGAAACAAATAAATCACTATTTTTTAAAAGTCACTGCTATTTGTATTTCTGTTACTTGGAGATAGACTCATGCCTAAATGATATATGTGTGCATGTGTTTCTGATGAATCATATAATTTCCAAAGACATTATAGGGAAAGTTAGTGTCTCAAGTAGAGGATATCAGCAGAAAAGAATTTTTTGCTGAATGTTTTTGAAAGATATTTCAGGTAAAGAGCTATATTTCTTGATGGAGACTATAGTTTCCAGCAATCAGATGTCAATATCCACCCCTCCCCCCAAAAAAACAACACTGTATAAAACAACAACCAAAAAACCCACAACAGGAAATAAAGCTCCACCCCACCACAAAGATTTTAGTTTTAATTATATTTTGCCTCTAAGCAGCCCCAAGAGGACAGTTATTGTATAAAATTCAATGAAAATCATCTAATAGATGTTGAATGCTAGAGGGTAGGCCTTATTTAAGTGAAAAAGTAAGTATTTTAAAGATGTGAAGTACAACTTGATAGTCTTTGGTGCACATTACATTTTTCTGATGGAGTAAATATTAGAAAATTTTATCTGGAGTTAGCGTTTCTCAAGTAAACAGTCTGTGTATATGTAACTTTAAGTATTTATTTTATGTTAATTACTTTGTACATTATTTTGATAGTTAAAGTATACTTACAGGAAATTATATATCAACTTTTGAAGTTTTATTGCATTACTATGAATACTTTACCACATATAAAAATGTGATTAGCATTAAGTGATTTTGTAAACTCTAAAATTTAGGTCCCCATGACTTATTAAATTAGATGTTATATTCTATTGATTCCAGCTTCAGAATATACTCATTCCACGCATCCCCAGACCTAGTTTAACTTTACAGAAAGTTAGCAATAGTGTCTATAAGGAAGTTTGTCTTCATGATCACTGCTGTCTCTTAATGGTGCTTTCCAGTGACCTTCCAAACCTTGACCAGGTCCCTGAAAGGTATCACAAATTCATCTGTATTTTTTAAAAAAGCGATAGAGATAGGCATTGCCCAAGTGATGGTTCTTTTTTTAAAAAAAATTCTGTCTCATAGAAATAACTTCCTTTTCTTTATATAATTACATACATAATTTTGCAACAGTGCTCCTTGGAAAAGAAAACAGAAAAGGCATATTTTTACTGTTTTAGGAAAAGACACACAGCTATTCCCATTGTTATTATAAATAATCAAACCAAAACTAATTCCTGACATAATAGTTGAGATATGAAAGAACATAAATTAGATACACACTTCAAACAATTAGATAAATAGGGCTACCTTGTCTTATTAATATCTCTGTACTTTAGTCTAAAGAAATGATCTATGGAAACAGAAGTAAATGTGCCATTACTTGATAGCAAATTAGGAATCACATAGTGGATATTCAAAGTTTATTTAATTCTGTTCTAAATTTGGAAATGATATTTCTAGTCTCAGTATTTTCCAAATTGTCTCTTTTCTCCCAATGGTATATGGGGAACAAAGATATTAGAATATAAAAATACTTAGATCACCAATTCTCTATTTTCTTAACCTATTAATTAAGTTAATCATGCTGGAACAAGTGCTTTAGTATAGCTGATGTCATCAATTGTTATCTTTTTTTTTAAATTTTAGCATGTATACTGGTCTGTCTGGATATAGCTCACTATGATGAAGGATAAAGGGGATGAATGCTCCTTGATGAATGCTGAAGGGCATCACAATGCGTATATGATGTGGCATATGCCACCTGGCTGTGTGTCTTGGAGCATTTTGAGAAGGCTCATGTAGCCAAATCTATAAGCATACCTGTGGAGTACAGGATCACATGATAGAGAGTGACATTGAGATTCTCCCCCTAAGTCACACACACACACACACACACACACACACACACACACACAGTTATTTCCATTGTTATTATAAATAATCCAAAACAAATTCCTTACATGACATTTTAGATATGGAAGACCATCCATTAACACATTTATACCAAAAATTTAGGTAAGTCAATCAAAAGGGCTCTCTTGGCCTTACTAAATCTCTGCACTGCAGTCTGAAGAATGACCAATGGAGACAGAAGTCAACATGCCATTACTTGATAACTTATGGGGGATTGAATAGTGGCTATACAAAGTTTATTTTAGCTCCTTCTAATTTGGAAATGTCATTATTTCTAGTCTCAGTATTTTCCAAATTACCTCTTTTCTCCCAATGGTAAATTGGGGTAAAAATATTTACGAGAAAACCACATATAAATTTTCTTTTCCTGAAATGAGTGTTTTGTTTTCCCTTTTTTTGAATTCCAAAGATAAGGTTTAAGCAATAGGGAAAGCATAATTATCAACAATTAATTTATTTTGCTACCTCCTATTTTGAACCAATATAAACAAATAAAACACATAGTTGATTTGAACAAGGTAATGGCAACAGGACAGATTCCAGATTACATGTTTTTTTTTTTTTTTCAGGACCCATATTGTGTGGTTGTCCTGCCAAGGACTTGGTCCAGGGTTCTGCCATGGATGGGCTGCCAGAAAAGTGGAGGAGCTGGCAAGCTTAAGAAGGGAGCTGACCCAGGCCTTTATGTGGATACACAAAGTAAAATAAAGCAAAGCTATTCTTTACTGCAAAAAATTACAGTCAAATATTTAACCCTTTCACAATTTTAAAAGATGAATAATAGAACACAGTCAGATTTTTAAGTTTATTGTCCATATAATTTATTACAAAAGATTCAAATTAAATAATTTTATGTATAAATTACATCTTATATAACCATTGCATATTTTTATAGAGAGAAAAAACCAACTACTTAAATATGTTGATTATTTTTTGCCTCAAGTAAACATACCCTATTTGGTTTACAATAAGGATATCCTTCCTTATATTACATCTAGTGATATAACCCCAAATTTTTCTCGCCATGTTCTAACTATCTTCTCTATTTTACTTGTTAGTTCACTTTATTTTCTTTTCAGAAAATGTAGATAAATCAGTATCTCATTATAAATGCAGGGATGGAGAATGTAATAGAATCATAGTTAGATTATCTAAATATGTGGGGAAAACATTAAATGAATAGCAACTGGATAAAAACTTGCAAAAGAATAATGAAATATAAGAAAATACAGTTTAAAGTAAGCAGCAAACATAAAACACAAAGGAAGAAACATAAATATATACAACCATTGCATACTTATATCTATGTGTAGATATAATTATGACTCTTATGAAAGGACAGAGTTAAAAAGCATCTGTTTCAATGAAGTCTTAAGAAATAGACAAGCCATAACTGGTTTGGCTCAGTGGATAGAGCGTCGGCCTGCGGACTGAAGGGTCCCAGGTTCGATTCCGGTCCAGGGCATGTACCTTGGTTGTGGGCACATCCCCAGTAGGACGTGTGCAGGAGGCAGCTGATTGATGTTTCTCTCTCATCGATGTTTCTAACTCTCTACTCCTCTCCTTTCCTTTCTGTAAAAAATCAATAAAATATATTTTAAAAAAATTATAACAGATTTACTTTGGAACACCCAGGTGAGATTATCCTAATATATTATACTTATAACACAGAGTGGCTTTTAGTTGTTCAAATACTTCCAGTTTCAAATATTCTGAAACAGTCAAGATATCTGCCAGTTGATAGGATCAGTATGAGATCCCTGCATAAAATCACTCTAGGGATGATGAAAATAAAAAGCCCAGATACTGAGTCTGTCTGCCAAGAACATACAGAAAGCCCGGTAGACAGGATGAAAAGCTGTGCTGTCTTCAAACAGAGATGCATATTCTTTTCACACATTAAGGAAGTCCATCTGGTTCTAAGAGGGAAGTATACAGAGTGAAGGATTATGGCATATACTTCACATGGTATATTCACTCTGAAATGCTACCTTTTCTTAGTACAAAGCAGATTTTAAATCGCACCTTAGGCTTCTTACTTATCTCCATGTGTATGTAGAGTGTACCAAGCTCCTTACTAAACAAACTAGAAGATAAAAGTCAACATAGATGACATTATGCTTTGAATACACTTTAAGTGCTAAATGAGTGAAAAAGAAAAACGATTTACAATAAACACTAAATCATATTGAGGAATAGACGCTTAAAAAAGAGGTTTGGTTGAATCTAGTGACAATAGCAGGACCTTGAACTCAGCTTGTCTCATGCACGCACTAAAACTATAGCTGCTTATGGTATAATTTCCTCTGCAAAAACTTCCAAAACTAGCTCTGCAATTTCTACACATCAGGAAATTGCGGGGGGGAAAATACAACACATCAAAGTGGGTAGGAGATACTGAGACAGAATCTTTCCATAAATCCCACTCCCAGCATGAAGACCCACAGTCAGAGGGGAACTCAAAATCCGGAGCATCTCCATAAGGACCAAAGGGTTGAAACCTACATCTGTCACCTTAACTTTTTAAGACTTGCACCTAAGTGACAAGCCTCCCAAACATCTCACTTTGAAAGCCAAGGGGGCATCCTTTTAGTCTCTGATGGTGGCAGCAATCTCTGCAGTGCTTCCAGGAATGTGATGATGATTTTGGTTTATGTTTTTCCTAGTTAGAGGCTGATCTAGTGGATTCTACTTGGCCTTTCCTACAATAATCCTCGCTTCAGAGGTCAGGAGAGCAATGTGGGGATTCTGCTAAGTGCTGGGTATGTCTGTTCTAATTATGCATTCTAGAACTGGGGACATCCCCACAGGGTGGGTTCCGGAATTCACTAGGCTCACTGTGAGACAGACCTGAGGTAAAAACTCCATTAATCACCTCACCTCTGTGAGTCCTACTCTGACTGTCAAGCTACAGTGATGTTTGAGGTTTTCTGGAAGTCATGTCCATTCAGAGCCAGTGTAGTATTTTCTGAAAGACTTGATTATTTCATTGTACTTAATATAAAATTGTTGCCGATGAAAGTGGAGTTCTTTCAATATTGCAAGGAAAAACATTTCCAGGGACCCAAAAGAGAGGATGATTTATTCAGGAAACAAATGTAAAGGAATTCTCCAATGTCCCATCTCTGTCTGTCACCATGAAAAATCAGGACCAGAAATAGAGTCACTTAGCTTGTGTTCCTGGCTGTAATCCATTGCTGTGCTGTGGTATCCAGGCTCCCGCCTGAAGCCTGCATTTGGAGTTTGTGTGGCCATTGCCAGGATTTCACCTGGAATTATGCATTCTCAGGCTTGCGAGAAACCAGAAGCTTTTTCAAAATAACCAATCAGTTTCCCAAACTTTGGTGGGCTTGCGTTGGTGTCCACCTCCTAGCCAATGATCTTTTTCCCAGATTAGATTGACAGGCCTGTATGGTTGAACACCTTCCCCTCTGCCATTTTGAATGTATTGCTCATGTCCTTATCTCCTCCTGCTCCCCTCTCACACACACACAGTCTGGTACAGAAGCAGGTGAGGAGGGGTGTTAATCCCCTTGGAGGGACAATGCTGAGATTTTCTGGGGTGTGAAGCGATAGCCCTGGTGAAGCAAGCAAGCCTCTGATTCCCAACTGAATATGCTCAACGATTTCTCACTCTTCCTTTGCTTCCTTTCTCATCAATAACTAGCTAATTGCAGTAGCAAAATTACCCTGACAAAAGGCCATAGATCCCTTTGGGGGAGAATAGGAGAAAAATTAATATTACAAATTACTGTTTGTGCACTGGGTCCTTCCTCAAGGGCACTCGGCCTCCCCTTCATTAAAGAAGTTCTGGGTCATAAACTGGTTCAAGCCTGCGAATTGCTCTAGAAGCTGTGACTCCATTTTTTATAATTTAGGTTAGATTTTGTTCACTTGACTTAAAACCTTTATGCTTATGCAGATAAAGTGAGAACTTAGTAGTTTTCTATCTATTTCGGTTTAGGAACACCATGATCAATTAGCTAACGCCATAGGTCTGCACAAGTTGTGCTATTTTGATTGTTTCTTTGACTCTCTTGTCCACTGCGGTAACCATGCCCATATTGCCTTTGGAGTGTGAGTGCTTCCATCCGGCCCCTGCCACCTCCAGATCCAATATACTCCCATTGCATTTATGTGTCTCAATGACTTGCTTCAGTTCCCATTGCAAGAACATCAATCAAGAAGCATTTCAAAGATGCTGGAGTTTCCTCACAAACTTATTTCTCAAAGTGTTCATAAATAGCATGTCTTTGTAACCTCCCAGTGTGGGTAAGTCTTAAATGACAAAGATGCTTTAACAATACAATATTCCTAAGTCTTTGATTTTCTTTCTGTATAATTACCCAAGTCTTGGACACTTCCAGTTTGCTCATGGTGAGACATTTTTGGGTGCATGTTTTAGCCAAAAAATCAAGCAAACATTTAGAGATCTTTCTAATTCTTAAACTGCAATGTTAAGTTCAGAATTTCTGCTTTGAGAGTCATATTTATAAATTCAGTCTGATCCTTGTTAATTCCATGATTACCCCACTTAATTTTCCTCTATTCCCACACCTGTCCCCCAGATTTTTGTCTGTATAAATTAGAAAACTCAAATAATTCTTTTGGAGTATAGCACAGCTCACAGATCATACTTTTTACCTCACTCTTAGTGGCCTGCTGGGACTTGAGTCTAGCTCAGCCTTGGGCAAACTATGGCCCGAGGGCTGGATCCGGCCTGTTTGAAATGAATAAAACAAAACAAAACAAAAAGACCGTACCCTTTTATGTAATGATGTTTACTTTGAATTTATATTAGTTCACACAAACACTCCATCCATGCTTTTGTTCCGGCCCTCCGGTCCAGTTTAAGAGCCCATTGTGGCCCTTGAGTCAACCCTGGTCTAGCTAAAGGGCTAAAAGCAAAGTAGACTGGCAGGGTAGGTCCTGAAGAGAATGAGCATTGTTTTGCATGGCAACTGCCTCAGGGGAGGCCATTCTAGTTTCCTCAGGCAATGCAGCGTATTTTAGGTGGAGGTAGAAAATGCCGTAGCACTGTGGAGAGGTCAGTATCTCTGGAGGCAGGAGGAATGTTGCTGCTACTGGGGATTGGGAGGCCACTTCTACTTAAATCTGGAAGGTCATTTCTGAAAAGTAATTCCACCTGGAGTGGGGAGGCTTCTTCACAGGCAAAGAAGACTCATCAGAATTCAAGGGCTCCATGGCCCTGTCTTAATCAGTCTTTCCACACATTCCCATTCCAATTTACAGAATCCCATTACTTCCTAATTCTAGCAATGTCCTCACGTTAACATGGGACACCATGCAAAACTAGGAGTTCTATTATTTAGCCAGTGTCAGGATGGAGCTCCAGGTTTGATTTTCAGAAATTGCAGCAATATTGTTACAGGAGATAAGACTCACCTTCTGCACACACATAAAAGCTCTTATGTCATTTTTGCAAAGTTTGAGCTGAGAAATGAATCCCTGAGCTCATCCTTTTCTTTTACCAGTTTGTATAGGGGGCATTGGAGCTACCAACCAAAGTTGTTAGATTAATTAGTTTTCAAAAACTGTTTAAAGTAGCATATATAGTCACCTAGCTCCTTGTTTCTCTTAAGAAGTTGGTTAGTCATATCTAGTGCAGATGATTAGTATATCTCTACAAATATTTCATAGCATGGACTAACAGTGCTCTTTCTTTACTAGAAATAGAATCATTAGGGTCTCTAAATCTAATGAGATTAGAGAGCCAAACATAGATACCTCAGAACCAATTCTGAGAATTTAGCCTTAAAAACTGTTTCTCTTGATCTACTCTGAATACAAAACCTCTATTAGTCAGAGTTCTCTGCTAAAAGAGAAGCAGTTTTATACACACACTCACATACACATACAGGAATTGGCTCCATGACTTCCCTCAAATACCAAAATTTGAAGATGTTCAAGTCTCTTACACACTAGTAAAATGGGATAATATGTACATGTAATCTATAGATATCCTCCCATATACTTTAAATCATCTCTAAATTACTTACAAAACCTAATATAATGCAAATGCTATATAAATAGTTGTTATACTATACTGTTTAGAAAATAAGAAAAAAAAGTCTGTACATTTTCAGTACAGATGCAACTACTATAAGTCTAACTACATGGTACACAACAACAACAACATTACATATTTAAAAATGTTTTTGATCATAGGTGATTGCATCCATGGATACAGAACCCACGGATATGGAACCCACAGATATGAATGGCTGATTGTATATTTACTAGTAGCCTGGTGCACGAAATTCATGCACATTAAAAGGGAATTAATTAGAGGAACGTAATTTGGACTCACTATCTAATATCAATAATATGTGAACATGAGGCAGTCCGCATTTCTGAAATTCAATGATATGAATTTTAGCTATTACTTTGCCAGATAAATGGAATTTAAAGATGTCATTTAAAAGAGCAGATGAATGGCTTTGTATATTTACTAGTAGCCTGGTGCACGAAATTCATGCACATTAAAAGGGAATTAATTAGAGGAACGTAATTTGGACTCACTATCTAATATCAATAATATGTGAACATGAGGCAGTCCGCGTTTCTGAAATAT
>NW_006298347.1:96541-119278 GCF_000327345.1 Myotis davidii
GTCAGGCCGCTGAGAGCTGTCTGACCAAAGGCTGATTCTGGCTGATTCTGTGGGGATGTGACTTCCTCCTCCCTGCTGTCAGTTTCCACAGCTGTGATGAGGAAGTTGGGGTGCCAGCGGGAGCCATGCCCTCCAAGCCACCCTCTCTCTCACTCTGCTCTATGTCCAGCGGTCTCCTGCTCTGCCAACTCCTCCAAACCTCCTGCTCTCTGCCCGCTCCTCTCCCACTATGCTCTCTGCCTGCAAGGTCCTGGGAGCCCGTGGGCATGGCTAGGCACAGGCAGCCTCACCTCCTGGACCAGGCAAAGGTCCTGGGAGGCCCCGGGCGTAGCTATGGCCTCACCTCCCAGGGCCCGTGAAGGTCCCAGGAGCCTGTGGCCACAGCCACCATCGCCTCCTGGGGTGCTTGACACCTGTGTATGCAAATTAACTGCCATCTTTGTTGGATTAATTTGCATAGTCACTCTGGCTGGTGATCATGACTGGTGGGCGTGGCTTGAGCATAGCAGAGGGATGGTTAATTTGCATGTTTCTCTTTTATAGTATAGGATAAATATAAATAAAGGGACTTATTATAAGGAACTGGCTCACATAATTATGCAGGCTGAGTAGTCCCATGACCTGCAGTCTGCAAGCTGAAGACTAGAAAGTCATGGTGTAAGTACAAGTACAAAGGTCTGAGAATCTGCCAAGTCAATAATGAAGATTCTAGGTTGTGAAGACCTTAAAATCAGGAATACCAAGGGAAGTAGAAGATGTCTCTTTCAAGCAATCAGGCAAGAAGAGCTGAATTCTTTCCTCTGCCTCCCAACCCCCCTTCCCCCACATTCAGGCCTTCAAAGGATTGGAAGATGACTACTCACTTCTTGGGGGGAAATGCTTTACTGAGTCCACCAATTCAGAAGCTAATTTCTTCCAGAAATACCCTCACAGACCCACCCACAAATAAGTTTACCAAAATATCTAGGCACCTAAGATCCATTCAAGTTGACACATAAAATTAACCATTATAGATACCAATCAAATCATTGAGGCACAAAACCTACAAACTCATTGGAACACAATTACATCCCATAGGCCCCACCTTGAATATCATCATATTGGGATTTAGGTCTTTAAAATCATGATGGGGGAGGGGGTTGACCCCAAACATTCAGTTAATAGTATGTGTCATCAGATGGACACTAGGAAGTATATTTATATTGAATTCTGAGCAGAATAACTGGAAGAAAGTATCAGCCTTAGGGTAGTGATAATGATGATGAATATGTATAGATATATTCAGCAAAGGTAGGAGTTAGATTTTTATGATTCTTGGCAATTAATTGCATTTGGGAGAAGATAGAATTAAATAAGACCCAAGTGTATGGTGCTGAAGGCATATTGCAAGGCATCATGAATAAAATATTTCAGGTTATTAAATTCCTTCACTTTTTCCCATGCTTCTTTCCTAAAAGTTATGAGAGCCTGCGAGTAGGTTGTCTTTATGCTGAATGCTACAGCTCTACCACGTGTTTATTTTCTGAACTTTAATTCTGTATTGCATCTATATATGTTAACATACTAAACAATATTTAAGATAACAAGCAACCCAAAAAAGTCTCAATTTTCTTCCAGAAGAGACCATTTAGCAAGAAATAGCAGATCAAAGGGAAACATACAGTGAGACAGAAAGTGTAATAGAAGTACTCATAGCTTTTTGGATTTAGTTATTTTTCAATATCTCCCTCACAGAGAAAAAATGTAGATTTTGTTATCAGGGATCAACCATACTTTCAAAAGAAGTATTTTAAAGACAAAAGAGGACACTAAAATTACTGAGAACCTATTTTTGTAGAACCATATTATTTCAATCATATGTGGGATATCAAACTGAAACTCATAGATAGAATGGTAGTTACCAGAGAGAAGGGGGTATTAAAGAGTAAAGGGGATCAAATATATGGTGACAGAAGATGATTTGACTTTATGTGGTTGGCACACAGTGCAATATATGGATCATGTATCATAGAAATGTACAATTAAAACCTTTATAATCTTATTCACCAATATAACCCCAATAAGTTAATAAAATAAAAATATATGTACTAAAAAGAATTTTAAAAACAATGTTGATAGTTTTCATTTATGTAAATAATCCAAATCCCGGGGAAGAAACATATTAAAATTCAAATGTAACTTTGCCTCTTTTTATTAAACACTTACCAGAGGGTAAGTCTCTCAGAAGTAATATGAAAAATACAATTTTAAGTTTTAATTCCCTCAGGTATCAAAATTTACCTACTAACTAAAAGAATTTCTGTTTCTACATCTAAAAGTTTAGAATATAGGCAATGAAGTCATTAAGACACAAAGCAATGACAAAGCCTCAGGAAAACTTTTCTAAGTATATAACTGCAGGCTAATGCTAGTTAAACTAATTATAATAATCTTTAAGAAGTCAAGTTCTATGAAATAGAACTTCTTTCCTTTGAATATTATGAAACAATATCATCTTTGGCATAATTTGATATATTTAGGTTATATTAAATTGCTTACTATAAAATTTTATTAGTCATTATCATTGTTATCAATTTAAATACATCAATATTAAAAGAAAAATAATTAAAATAGCAGTAGAATTTTATCTTAAATTATTTAATGTATCAAAATATATTCCTTTTAAAGTCATGTTTTTTAATAACAGCATATGTACCTTTTTATATTTGACAACTTATATTTTTATTAGACTCAGTCTGCTAAATAAAATGAGTAACAATATTTGAAAAAGTATTGTACAATTTAAGTCTTATAAATTTAATTTCATAAAAAAATAGGTATATGCTAATATTGGCTAACCAAAAATGCTATGTTTCATTTGTGGTCTAAAATATTTTATAAAGTTATAGCACTAAAATAATACATCACTTTTTTTACATACTTTATAGCAAAAAGTTTGTGTTCTTAATCAAAAATATCCACAGACCAATTCAGAATTTGAAAAATAATTGTAAAAAATAAATCTAAGACAACACTTCTTTATTTATTGATTTGAGAGAGGAAGAGAGGGAGAAACAGACAGAAATATTAATTTGTTGTTCCACCAATGCATTCATTGGTGATTCTTGAATTGAGAATCTAAAGCTTAATCTTGGGGTATCATGACAATTCACCAACCAACTGAGCTACCAGTCTAGGGTTAAAAAACACTTCTAACTCCACTTTTATTTTTTCTTCCTTACATACAGAACTCCTTTTCATATCACAGCTCTTGCAGCTATAAAGTCACTTGATGTTAGCCAGGTACCATTTTATTACCTAAACTTTGTTTACATTAAAATGTTACAGTTTACCACTATTAAATCCATAAAATATTTATATATAGTATAGCATATTGAGCCTTAGACACTTAAGCAATTAAACTACATAGAAATAGGACCAGATTCCCATTCTACATGTTCAGAATCTGGTGTTTGACTATATGGTTGGTTGTTCAAAAGGCAGTTACTTCGGAGGGGCCTGAACATGATGACCTGGAAGCACGTTGTGAAGTTGCCTCCCTCATGTACCACCTCATTTTTCTCCAACGTGGTCTCCTAATTCTAGAATGGCAGGTCTAATTTATACAAAATGAAGACAGACAATAAGACATTTACTCTGCGGTGCTATCTTATTCAAACTATGCATGCATTGTGAAATTGAACACAACCAGTCCTAAAAACTTGTCACCATCATCCTGGCTTTTCAGTTTGGGTGATCCATCAATCCTGAAGCCCATTCTTATTTCTTTCACAATTATGTTAGGATCAAAGACAACCTGGACAATGACCAATGGCTATAGACACCTATGGAAATAATTTTAAGATATAATTCATAGAACTGCTGTCTTTTCATCCTTTGAAACCCATGCTCTTCTCAGTTCTCCTTGAGGCTTTAATACAATTACAGGATTCTATTTATTTTCACAAAAATACAAGAACTTCCTTTGGAATAGCCAAAATCAGGAACATTCACACCACTGCATACTTGAAGTAAGAAAACAAACAGACGTGCCAGCATAAATTGAACCTTTTTGTTCAAAAAGTGCTCTGTTAGGGCTGACTGTGGGATTCTGCTGTTCCTCATCAGTGGTTGGCAATCTGAGGCTCAGCAAACCGCAGCTCGCGAGCCACATGCGGCTCTTTGGCCCCTTGAGTGGGGCTCTTCCACAAAATACCGACTTCTGCGCATGGGCCACGAAGTTTTAACCGCACTGTAGTGCGGGCCCCCATGTGGTATTTTGTGGAAGAGCCACACTCAAGGGGCCAAAGAGCCGCATGTGGCTCTCGAGCAGCGGTTTGCCAACCACAGTTCTAAATCATACCACTTTAGAAACTTCTAAAGGTCTTCAATGTACTCTTTATAGGAATTTGGATCCAACACAACGTATATTCCAATGCAGTCACTGGTTTTGGAAAAAAAAAACACCACAAGTCCTGGACTCGGAATCTGGTCACAGTAACTCGGGTCCTGATGGTCCAGGGTCTGGAGCACAGCCCACATTGTGAATGAAAAGTCTGCAGCCAGGAATCCATGAACGACGAGTAAAGTCAAATTCCAGCTTTTGGCAGCGCACCCCAGGGGCTCTCTGGTGGTCCACAGGGGGATGAAGAGCTCCCAGTAGGCCAGGCTCCAGTTGAAGGGCTCCTTGTGGTGTGTGTGGGAGTGGCCACCAGGGGGAGGCACCAGGACAGAGGTGCTTCCTGGGTTGGCTCATGCAGTGCAGCCCTGGGACCATGGCAGACGCTGGATGGCCAATCCCGAGGACATCTCCCTGCAGAGCTGCGCTCCCGCAACTCCAGATGTATCTTTTAAGGCGGATCTATAAGCCAGGCGCTCCAATCAAATGACACCATACATTAGGTAGTGATTTATCATCTCAGAGTCGATGGAAGTAAGTTCCAGATTAATTATTTTTCTTTAAGTAAAAAAGTAGTCAATGGCTGAGCTGGGATTGACACCATTTTCTGACTCCAAAGCAGGTGTTATTTACTAGTACTTGATAACAATACCATGTTTTTAGTTATGATTCTCCTTTTTTCTTCATTCAACAAATTATCTTTTGAGCACCATTAAGGCCAACCACTGTATTAAGCACTAGGAATACATCTGTGGAAAAACAGAAACTCTTGCCCTCTTAAGAAGGACAATCTGTATTTGAGTTAGGACAATATGAAGTCATGTGATTAGTAAGTATTAAAGAACATTCTTGGATAAAACTTTAACTTCCTGAACCACAGGCTTTAAAAATCTATGTATAAATATCTAGAACCTCTATCTGAGCTAATGCTATTACTACATTTACAGTTCTATTTCAATAATTTCCAAAATTCAGCTTTAAAATGGTTTATACTTTTAATTAGCAATAATTTTAAATCCTAACCAATATATTCTAAAATGTTATTTTTTGTATAAAAATATTTTGTAAACAATATTGCTACTGCTATTATCTATTCACACTTATCGACAACCTTGAAATCTATAACTTCTTTATATAACCTTAAATATAAAGTACAGAGTCAGGAGGATGCCTACTGATGACAAAAGAAGTATTTTATCTAAAGCAGTGGTTCTCAACCTTCCTAATGCCGCGACCCTTTAATATGCCAGGTACTTGTGTGTGGGCGTACCTGCATGTGGGCGTAGCCGCCCTGAGACGGATAGAGGAGCGGTGTCTCGGTTCCTACGACCATGGAAAATATGTGTTTTCCGATGGTCTTAGGTGACCCCTGTGAAAGGGTCGTTTGACCCCCAAAGGGGTCGCGACCCACAGGTTGAGAACCGCTGAAAGGGACATAAAATAGTTGTAGAGACTGTTTTTTAAAGACAACAACATACATTATGAAAAAAAAAAAAACACACAAAAAAACAAACACTTCCAAAGCACTAGGAACCTACATGAATGCCTAGTTTTCTCTTCATATTCTTAACACTAAGTAAAAATAAACATTGTTTCCCCATCACACTGAAGAGGGTAATCAAATATACTTCAAAGAATTCTGGCATCTTCTTTGCTTTGTTCTCAGTGACACTGACAGCAGCTGCTATGTAAACCGGATAAATAACCTTGGACTTCAGACAGGAGGCTGGAAGAACACATCCCTTGGGTTGCTGCATTTGTTGGCTTCCTGACTGATTATCTGCTACACTGAAGAGACCTCTTTAATCATTGATGTTCCTGTGAGGGGTTTGTTCTTCAGCGGCATCATAAATGCAAATAGAACTGAAACTCAAAGACTTGCACATCCACTTCTGTGGATCTCAAAGCCCAGTAGAATATTAGATAGTTAATGAAATCTGTATTTTTTGGATCCTTGAGTAGCGTATTCTTTAAAGTTTGTGAAGATATGCCCAGAGACAATAATACCTAACTTTTGGGAATAGAGGCAATAGGCTCAAATTACTACATAAATAGAATTTTCACAACCACGTATATGCTAAAACTTTTAAAAGCTCATTTTAATTTTACAAGATGGGAACATTTTTGTAAAATAGGTAATTTTTTCTGAAAGTCTAAAAAGAATATTAGCATACTACAAACTGTTTAATATGGACGTGAGAATATTAATCACTATGTAAAATGTAACTAGTTTATTAAGCATATTGGTCTCCATATGCAAGTCATGAAGCAATTTTATTTTTTTTTCCTCAGCCTCTTTAAGCTTACTCATTAGCCTGGTTTTGTGTGCTTCTGGGATAAATTCATGGGTAGGTCCTTGGGTTTTTCCAAGCCTCAAAATCATTTTATTTAATGAGATGAAATGATGAGTTAGTATAATGATCAAAACTGCACCTCAAATACATTAAAGCTTCTCTCCTACTGAATGCTGCTTCAGGTCTGGAATGTCGGCACTTGATGGGAAGAAAATCTCAGCTTATTTTTTCCTTTGTCAATTCCTCCCTGGCTGCTTAGCACCATCTTCTGATCCCACGGCCCCTCATCAAGGGTTCAATCAGAAGAGATGTGATTCGGGGTGAGGACTCCGAATTCTATTTTGATCTACTGTTGGCCCTTTTGCAAGATGACAGACATTCGGTGCTGACTTTTTTCTTGAAATGATTTATCTGTATTTTTCAGAGAATCCCTCTTCCTACCCTGCCGAGTTCCACTGCCACTACCTTGGTATCGGGCTGCAGCTGACCTTTATGCCATACCCCACCCCACCCCGATTCCGCTTAGGACCTAATAAAATACTTGTTTAGTTTTTTCAGTCGTAGTCCACTTGGATGAGGTCTTTTCGGAACTTGACAAATCCTCTCGCAGCCCACATCTGTCCCGAAGAGAGCATGTACCATTTGCTTTGCCACTTGTGTTCTGCCACTTCAAGCAAATAATGAGATTCTTTCCCCATTACGTTTTTAGATGGACTGCAGACTTGCCTCTGTGGCCTGTAAAACCTGACGTTAGGGAGCTTTGCTTGTGGTTCTGATGAAACCCTTCTCCTTTGCTTTAAGCTGAGGATGAGAATTACCATAGCAGCCCAATGATTTTTGTCTATGTAATTCTGCTCGTCTCTGCAATTTTCTACTCACCCCTTACATATCCTCAAGTGGATGTTGGGCTCAGGATTCAGAAGCACTTGTCAGCGCCTCTTCTGCAAGATCCCTATACATCCTCTAGCTGAGCATACTCCCTTGGAATTTGAGGTTGTTTTTTTTAATATATTTTATTGATTTTTTACAGAGAGGAAGGAAGAGGGATAGAGAGGTAGAAACATGGATGAGAGAGAAACATCGATCAGCTGCCTCCTGCACACCCCCTACTCGGGATGTGCCCACAACCAAGGTACATGCCCTTTACCGGAATCGAACCTGGGACCCTTCAGTCCACAGGCTGATGCTCTATCCACTGAGCCAAACCAGTTAGGGCGGAATTTGAGTTCTTGCCTGAACCTCTTCCAGTAGGGGCTATTTTGTTTTGATTTGTTGCTGACTTCCTCATGAGAGGGTCACAAACAGCAGCAGCAGCACCAAATTTGCTGTGTTCTGATCCAAGCAAGGCCACTTTTATGCCATTTTCAGAGGAGGATACTGGTATAGAATGTTTGTGCACCCCTCCCCCAAATTTATATGCTAAAGCCCTAGCCCCCAAGATGACAACATTTGGAAGTGGGGCCTTTGGAAGTAGTTAAGGTTAGATTAGTTAGGGTAAGACCCTCTTAATGTCTTAATAAGAGGAAGATGCAGATCTTTCTCTCTCCCCTCCTGTGCGCATACCAAAGGAGTGTCATGGGTGGAAAGAGCCAGAAAGAGGCCATCTGCTAGACAGAAAGAGAGCCCCCACCAGCTCCAGAGCATCTAGATCTTAGATTTTCCAACCTCCAGAACCCGGTGAAATACATTTCTATTGTTTCAGCCCCCCAGTCTATGGTCTTTTACAAGCAGCCCAAGTGGACTAAGAAAGATACAGGTTTAAAACTCAGGAACTTGTCATAACGTTACAGCTAAGCATTCAAGTCAGGATTCAAACTTGAAGCTGTGTGAATGCAGCCCCTTCCCTTCTGACATAGCCCACTTATCTCCTGCAGTTTGGGACTTCTCGGAGATGTCCTGGGTCAATGTTTCATAATTATCTGCTTCTCCCATTATTGTATTCATCCCTTCACTAAATATTCCCAGTGTCTCTAAATTGGGCTGAGATTTATTCCCGTTGCCTGCCACTAGCAGTATCCTGTTCATCCTTTTGGTTTGCATTTAAGTGCTCGCTGTTTCAGTCAGCCAATGTGCATAACAATTTGTGTATTTTATATACTTGTATGTAGATATTATTTCTTTATTATTTTTAAAAAAGTATATTTGTATTTATTTCAGAGAGGAAAGGAGAGGGATAGGGAGATAGAAACATCAATGATGAGAGAGAATCATCGATCAGCTGCCTCCTGCACGCCCCCTACTGGGGACCCAGCGGGCAACCTGGGCATGTGTCCTTGACTGGACTCAAATCTGGGGTCCCTCAGTCTGTTGGGAATCAGGCTAGCAACCTGGGCATGTGCCCTGACCTCTTGGTTCAAAGGTGGATGCTCAACCGCTGAGCAACACTGGCCAGGCTGTACATTTTATGTTTACCTGTAGCATGTTAAAATAATGCCAATTGCTCTAGTTTCTAAATTGCTAAAACCTAGAGCCCTGACATTGTTGTGTATATATCCCTTTGAAAGTGAAACACGTGTCTGGATCTCTTCTGTTAGCCACATGCATAGACTTGAAAATATGATCCACTTATTACCTACTCTGGCTTTTCAGAGGTCTTCAAGAAATCATGGTGTTTTAGGGTAATTTGTGTTGAATGATGTTTGATAAGCTATGTGAAGATTTACATTTCTGATAAAGCATACAGGTAAGACAAAAGCCAGAAATATAATGTGCTTTAGTTCTATAAATCCTTATAGACTTTTTCACTATTTTTTTTTTCCATTTGGTCTCTCTCTAAAGGAATAAAAGGACCGAAGCAGCAGGAGCCCATTGTTAGTGTTATCGTTTAACAATGCTGCATAGAAAAATCCAGTCAAACTCCACAGGTCCAATTAAATGACTGACATCTTTTCTTATTTGATTACAAACAATTTTAATTGCTGTTAAATGATTTCAATATTCTACATATGGTCTGAAAAAGTCAAGTATGTCTATATTTCTGTCCTTTAAAGATGATATCCACTTAGCATTTATCAAAGTATATGAGAAAGAACAACAGAAATGTTAAAAAGGCTGATAAGAGATGATCACAAAACTTAGTCTAAGTAAAATATTCCTCTGAAGAAGTGTTCCACCTTAAAATATGTAATATATTTTAATTTTCTTTGATCATACTTATGTTTAACTGACTGAAAAGAAAATATGTTTACTAGTCATCCAAGGTTACTAATCAGATCAATTTCATTTTGAAAACAAAACTGATATAGATTCTTACTCTATAAAAAAAGTTGAACTAAATCACTCAACTTTATTTTCAGCTGAAAATTCTCCTTCTAGATATGATTTTTTTAATTCTTTGTGAAAATAAAGGCCCTATAATAATTTGGTAAACATTTTTTTGAATGGAGAACTGTAAAAATATAGCTATATTTGGCACAGTAAGGCAAATGAGGTCTCAATTTTATAAACAAGCATATTCAAGAGAAACTAGAATTCAGATACACAAATCACAGTTGTTTTCAGAATTGCTAAGAATTGTCTGTTTTGTGTCCTACAGTCTAGACCAGTGATTGCGAACCTTTTGAGCTCGGCGTGTCAGCATTTTGAAAAACCCTAACTTAACGCTGGTGCTGTGTCACATATAGAAATTTTTTGATATTTGCAACCATAGTAAAACAAAGACATATTTTTGATATTTATTTTATATATTTAAATGCCATTTAACAAAGAAAAATTAACCAAAAAAATGAGTTCGCGTGTCATCTCTGACACGCGGGTCAAAGGATTGCCATCACTGGTCTAGACTATATACATTTCAGCTGCTAAAATTTAGGCAATTTAAATTAGGGGATAATGTTGCCTGGACAAAATGCTGTTTGAAGAGTAAGCTGTCGCTAGCAATAATAAAAACAGCACAGCAGAAAACTGAACCAATGTATATATGATATCCTCCTGTGTGTTAAACCCTTAAAACAGTGTTTATCGCCCTATCAGAAGTGAGGGACAGAGGAACCTGCTGTTGCTGTTCCATAGTATTTTTATCCATTAGGAAGTGTCATTGTTCAAGCCTCATTATTGCTCCTAATGATGCAATACAGCAAAGCTAAATTCGAGTCAGTATAAATATTTGAATGAGCTCCTACAGTGCATTGAACTTGGTGAGAAACATTTTGAGGAGAAAAAAAAAAGAAACCAGAGAACAATCTTTCAACTATTTTAATTTCCATGGTGACAAACGGTTACATTCCTAGCGCAATATTTCCCTCAAACTGATACTCATATAAATAACACAAAAGCTATTTGTAGGGCCATCTACTTCTCCTGATGCTTCTGCAAATAGTAATTTCATGATATAGTTTGTGGGCAAGGCAACACTCAGCAAAGTTACTTTCTAAAAATGTACAAATCACCGGTCAGGTGAGCTTGTCAAGGAAAACAGTAGACTTTGCTGCTAACTAAGTAAATTTACAGTATTTTAGTTTCTGTGATTAGAATTCTTTATTGTATAGATTTTCCATCAGGGAACCAAAGATGTACAGCACCATTTTTATGTTTCCAAGGCCATAAGTAAATAAGACAATATCTTAAACTGTATGTTAAAAAAAATACACAACACCTTCTGTTATCAGCTTTTAAAGTACAACCAACCTAAATAAAATGGTACTATCTCCAAAGATAAATATGTAATACTAGAGGCCTGGCGCATGAAATTCATGCAGTGGGGGAGGGGGGTCCCCCTCATCCCGGCCTGTGCCCTCCTGCAGTCCAGGAGCCCTCAGGGGATGTCCGACTGACGGCTTAAGCCCACCAGCCATGAGCCTGTCTCAGGACTTCTGGCTGAGCAACACTCCCCCTGTGGGAGTGCATTGAACACCAGGTGCAGCTCCTGCATAGAGCGTCTGCCCCCCTGGTGGTCAGTGCATGTCATAGTGACTGGTCATTCCGCTGTTCGGTCATTTTGCCGATTAGCCTTTTATTAATAGAAAAGGTTAAGACATTGACATTTTAAGTGGTGGGTAATAAGATTAAAAGAGAAAAAAATGAACCAATTGAACAATTACATAAATAGGTGATACAGTACAAAGTTGAAGGAATTTAGCAAGAGAAAACTGGAGCAATTGGATGATTCGTGTCCAGGAGCAGGGGAGGTGGGGGGCGGGGAGTGTTGCTATTTTGTTCAGTGAAGTCAGGCATTTTTAAGAAGGATGTGGTACAGACTACAATTCATCTAGGAAAATCTAGGAGAACTTTGGAGTAGAGCTAGGTGGAGGGCAGGGCAGAGAAAGGCTAATGTGGCTGGAGACATGATCGTGTGTGACTGGCTCACCAAGGTCAGGGAACTTTCTGAAAACAAAGCCAGAATTCAGAAATTCTCTAATGATACACATTTCTCACACCCTGTCTGGATGACAGATTAGATATACTCTGGTGGGGCAGGACCTCATGTCTTCCATCAAATGTACCATCAGAAGCTCCTTTTGAAGAATCATTCATATGTGCGTTACATCTAATACCTTCATAAACTTGGTCCTGTCTTGATTTACTCATTTGTGATAGAGAATAATATTACCCACCCTTTCAGAGGCTTAACTTCATTATTAATTGATTTTCTTACTTTGAACCACATATTTATTAAGTTGGATTAAGTGCAATGTTTGCTTTATGATACACTCTCATGGTTTTTCTACAATATATCTTCCTTTATGTATTCATTCATCTATATTCTGTAATAATAAAAGTGTAATATGCAAATTAGACTGGACAGCCAAATGACCTTCCAGACAAAGCCGGAGCTGCAAGGGCAAAGGCAAGCTGCTACGGCTGCAAGGGCCGAGCCCCTTGCACGAATTTTGTGCATTGGGCCTCTGGTTATATCATAAAGATTCATGAGACAACTGAAAACAAAATCTGAACAGTTGACATCTTACATCTATGAACACGTCCCCTCTGACCAAACCATTCTAAAGTAACCATTACCCTGAATCTTGTGTTCAACAATTCTCTGCTTTTTTAACATAACCTTATTACTTTTCTTATTTTAATTTTATTGTTTAACTTTTAGTAAAAACAAAACAAAAACTTTTAGCTTTATTAAAAGGATATCATATTCTATGTAATATCAGGGAGGATTTTCACTCAAATGAATATTGTGATTTCATCAATATTGTAGCATGTAGCTCTATTTATTTTCCCTCCTATTAAATACTTCATTGTAAATAGACCACAATTTATTAATCCATTCTCCTGTCAATGTGCGCTCATGCTCATACAAGGATTTTGCTATTATAAACATTTTCTATTACGTCCTCTTTAACCTGTGCAAGAGTCATCCTTGAGCATATATCTGGGGCATGGAATTGCTGGTTTCAAGACATGTAACTGTTCAACTTTCAAGCCAAATGTTTTTCTTAAGAGACTCAACCAATTTACACTGCCCTGAGCAATGTATAAGGAACCATTTTCTCTCCAATACTTAGTAGACAGCCTCTCCATTTGAAGTGGCACTTGGGGATTGATGATTGAGCAATTTTGTCCCTGGGAAATATTTAATGCAACAGTAAATGTTAATGTGACTTGATTAGTATTCAGAGGTTGATGCAGCTTGTTATAGATCAGTTACTGCTGCAAAAAACTTCCACAGTCACTGGCAAATAATATTATTTTGAATCACATAAAATTGCTGTATTAGATTCAAACATACAATATTAGTAATTTCATATGATTCAACCCAAAAGTTCCTTAAGATATTTTGTTGCTGTTCCATTTTTCAATAATCCCCAATTACTGTATCAGTAATGACTGCTTTTGTCATCTTTTTCACTATTAATCTGTCACTGTTCCACTTCATGCTTAAATAAATCACCAGTACAGAGTTATTTTTCAGATCAACTTTTGGTAAAAGGTGACTCATTCTATTTTAATTAGCAATGTAATTTCATTGTCTCTTCTTTCTATTCTTAATTTCTCAGGTTGTGATGTGTAAGTTTAAAAAAAACATTTTAAAAGTTCTTTATAAAAAAAAAATTGCCCTGACTGGTGTGGCTCAGTTGATTGGAGCATTGTCCCATGTACCTAAAGATCACAGGTTTGATTCCTGGTCAGGGCACATACCCAGGTTGCGGGTTCAATTGCTAGTTGGAGGCAACCAGTAAATGTTCACTTGCATAGTGATGTTTCTTTCTCTTTCTCACTCTCCCTTCCTTTCTCTCTAAAATCAATAAGAGCATACTCTTAGGTGAGGATTACAAACAATTCTAATCAGAAATAGTATTTCAAAGAGAGAGTAGGCATATAATTAAGTAGGCATAACTATTCCAGTCATTGACACAGAATAAATGAAAATTTAGGAGTTGACTAAATTTCAGATCGATGTTATAGTCAAGTGTGACTAAATCCTGACTCTCAAAATTTGCATTTATGGTGGATATTCTCTTTGGATATAGAAAAATATAAGATACTATAAAGATTATTAATTTTGAAGTGTAATAAAAAATTTATTCTGAGCATACGAGAAAATATTGGATAAAAAGAAATGACTGAGTTTAAAAAATAGTGACCCAGAATGTTTTAAAGAAACTAAAACTATATTGCCTCTATATTGAATTTGACTTCTGCTTCTTATAGGGTGTTCCCTGCAAAATGTATACACACACTTTGAATAATTATAAAGGCAGTGCTTATTAAAATACATTTCATTTTCAAAATTGAACTATCAGCTGTTAAAGTATATATACATTTTTTGGGACACCCTGTATATAGAAATGATAGATGAATATGTGACACTGTGATGTCATACCTGTTGCCATGAACAAAACTAAGAGGTGTTTTTGTTTGCTGTTTTAAATATAGAGGTTTATTTTTGTAGGACCTTAATATCTGAACATTTTGAATATTTGGTTATACCACCATGCTCTCCTTCATAATAGTGTGGTGAACTAACAGTGTGTCATTGTACAGATGTAGGCAGAGCTTTCAGTTTCTTTAACTATTGACTTGTGAATATATCCATCTAATTTCAGCAAAAAATTGTCCCTTGTAGGTATAAATCAATTTAACTTATGTATTCATACTAAAATTTTAAAGTGCTTTTCTCTGTGACCTATTGTTTTGTAATATATGTCAGAGCCTTAGGCTCTTGATGGAATGATAGCATTAACAGGAAAATTATTGCCTCTAAATGCAACCATTGTCCTTATCAAATAGAAAATAACGTTCCCTGACATAGATACTATAAAGTTCCATTTTTACCATGAAATGAGATCCTGACAAAATACAGCAAACCTGACAAAGTATAATAAAAATGTAGAATTTCTTGAACATTTTGCTCAGTGAATAAACAATGTTCATAGTTCTTAATCCATTCATTCATTAAACATGTATTTATGCAACACCCATTATTTCTCAAGAATTGTCTGGTTTCAAACTTCAAAGCAGTTAGAATCCAGTAAGTAAACATGTACGAAACTGTAATGAAATGTGATGGGTGGTGCAAACTAAGTTTTCTATTAAGAGTAGTTGTCTAGTAATGCTTCCTCAGATAAAGGTTTCCAAAGAAACAAAAACATTTCAACTGTTTCTTGAGAAATAAATACTTTTCTCAAGTCATAATTTTTTTCCAGGCAAAAAAAAATTATGTTTATCCACTCAATCACTCTATAACTCACCATTTCAGTCATTAAATATATGTCAGATACAGAAGTAGTAAAAGATTCATCCACATGGAGCTCATATGGCAAGGGCACTATTTGAGTAGACAGAAAATACCTCTCTTAAAAAATACAAGTTGTAATGTAATTTGAAAAAGTACTCAGCTACTGTTCACAAAAGTAATTCCCTATAACATCCTTTATCTTATTTATTAACTCATTTATTATTTGTGCTACCATCTCTTGTCCTTATACTATCTATACGTTCTGTGAAACAAGGGCCTTTTCTGTCTTTGTACCTGGCTTGTCTGTTAAATGACTGACTGATTCATGGAGTGAATGTATAAATGTGTTAACTTTTGTTTTGAAAATAATTTGATGACTTTAGAAAGCATACATTTGACATTACAGTTAATGATGAAAACATCTTTCTAAGAGAAGTTAGTCTGAAACAACTAATCAAGAATGTCTACTCTCACCACCCATATCTAACTAGTGTTGTGCTAATGGCCCTAATTAGTAAAATGGGCAAGCAAAGAAAAACAGGTTTAACGTCTATATATATAAAAGCCTAAGCAACCAGATGACCGGCCAGTAGCTATAATGTACATGACGACCAGGGGGCAGATGCTCAATGCAGGAGCTGCCCCCTGGTGGTCAGTGTGCTCCCACAGCAGAAGCGCTGCTCAGCTGACAGACGGGCATCAGATGCTGGGCTCATGGCTGGTGAGCTCAGCTGAGGCAGTGCGAGCCTCTTCAGTGGACACTGCCTCTGTGCCACCTAAGGGGGTGGCAGCAGGCACAGTGGGGCCGGGATGAGCAGGAACAGTGCCCAGCCCGGCTTGGGCGCCTTCCTGCTGCCTGCCACTTCACGCACTACTTCGTGCTATGCGGGATTGATGCAGACAGAGGGCTAGAGCCCGACAAGCTGACAGGTAAGGCTGGGCTCTAGCAGTGTGGAGGTCCACTGATCCCCTCAGGCCAGGCAGAGGGACCCCACCAGTTCATGAATTCATGCACTGGGCCTCTAGTTAGAAGTTAGGAAGGAAAAATCTATTTGGAGATGACTTAATTGTTAACGTAGACTATCTTATGGAATCTGAGAAAAAGAAAACTACATAAACTGTTAAGTGAAGTTAGCAAGTGTAGGATTCAAGGCCAATTCAACAATCATATGTATTTCTATAACTAGAAGCAAAAAAAAAAAAATAGGAACATAAAATGTAAAACACCATTTGTAACAGCATAGAACACTATAAAAATAAAATGTGATTTTTAGAGCTCTAGAAAACATCGGACAAAGTAACTAAAGAAGAAAAATAAATAGAATACAACATTATCATGAATTAGAAAAAATCAACATAAATAGATAAAAAACACTAAATTTTAATTTTTAAATTAAGGTATGCTGTACTTCTATATCTAAAATCTCAAGTTAAATATAAAACTTCTTGGTGAAATTTTACAGTATCTTGAAATCTTTGAAAAGACTAAATTTTCTTTGATGGCACCTAAAAACATTTACCTTAAATAATACAACAAGCACAATCATAAACTTACACTCAAAAGGCTATGTTTCACAAACTGAAAAGTCAAGTCACAGATTGGGGAGAAATTGCAACGTTTATGTCTGACAAAGAACTTATGTCTAGAGTATGCAAAGAACTTTCATAATTTTATAGTAATAAGATAAACACTCCAATGGACAAAACAAGCAAACTATTTGAATAAAACTTTTATAAGAAGATATATGGTCAACAAGTACATGAGGGAGTGCTTGCTATCATTGCTGAGCAGCGAGGTGCAAATTGATATCATGATGATAATAGATCACTTCACACCCACCACAATGACAAAAATGACTAACTATACCAAATGTTGGCAAGGATGTAGAGACCCTTGAATTCTCATATATTATTAGAGGGAATAGAAAATGTTATAACCACTTGGGTAAAGTAGTTTCTTATTACATTAACCATGCATACTTTACTCAAGAGAAATGAAGACTTACTAAAACACCTTGTAGGCATCCTTTGGTAAAACTGAAAAACACTCAAATGTCCAAAAGCCCGAAGAATGGATAACGGGTGGTATATTCATACAAAGGAATACTATCTAGCAATACAAAGAATGAACTGATGATATGCAACAGCAAGGATGAATCACAAAAGCTATTTTGAGCAAAAGAAGGAAGACACAAAAGAGTGTTATATGATTCACTTTATGTAATAGTCAAAACCAAGAAAAACTAATATACAAGTATAGAAATCAAAACTGAATGATTATGGGAGTAGAGACTTTTTGAAAGGAAGCATGTGAAAATGTTATGGGATGATGTGCATACTCCATGTAATCCCCTCCCCTTTTGTGTGGGCAGGATGGAGACTATGATGGAGGTACTGCCATGATTAAGTTACATTACAGGACAAAAGTGATGTTGCAGATTATGTATACTAAGGTCCCAATTAGTTGACTTGGAGTTTACCAAAAGTAAAATTACAGTGGTGGGTAGAACCTAATTTGGGCATTCTTCAAAGGACCTGCACTTCTCAGAAGGAAGAGATTGGCAGTATGAGGCAGATTTTCCTGCTGGACTTGAAGTAAACTGCCATATTTTGAGAAGGCCAGTACCTGAGGGCAGGTTCTAGGAGATGAAATTGACTGCTGGCCCACAACAGGCAAGAAAACAAGGGACTTTGATCTTAAGAGGGATTGAATTCAGCCAATCACCTGAGTGTGCTTGGAAAAGGGCCCCAAGTTCCAGATGAAAACACAGCCCACTGGTCACCATGATTTCAGCCTTGTGAGATGCTGAACTATACAATGTTTGGGCTTTGATCTGGTGACAACTATAAGATAATAAGCGAGTGTTGTTCTTAATCCTCTAAATTTGTGGCAATTTGTTGCCTGTGAAGTGCAATCATTTTTCATAATTCAGAAAAACTTCAGTTAAATATTTAATTAATGAACTTTAAACAAATGATACCAGTTCATTTATAATTGGTAATTCACAACCTCTAAAAAACTTTTAAAAATTCTATGACCACTTTAACAAAATGAAATTATAACATATTTTGTTTTTAAATACACGTTGTTTGACATTCTTGTTTATACTACGTTTATTTTTTATGTGTTGCATACAATGGGTGCTCATTCAGAGGTTTCTAAACTGCTCATGATTTTGTTAGCTCGTAGCACATACAGTGATAATAACTTGAAAA
The DNA here is from genome assembly GCF_000327345.1 of Myotis davidii. NCBI lineage: Eukaryota > Metazoa > Chordata > Mammalia > Chiroptera > Vespertilionidae > Myotis > Myotis davidii. The sequence goes on from NW_006298347.1 coordinate 115,059, forward strand.
TAAATGCTCTATATTAAGCTACTCGCTCAAAATGTGTTTGTTGTGGATCTAATTGTGTCAGAAGGGCAGTCGTGTTAATAATAGCTCTGCAAATTGAGCAGTTAATGACACACTGAAAAACTCTACTTCTTTTCAAAACACTTTCCCCAAAGCTTGAATTCCCTTGTCTGGATCTCAATTTGTTATATATATGTTTCAAGTTGTTATATTAATTAGAATTATTGTACTTAAAAATGTGTCTGCATGCTCTTTTCATGTGATTCCCAAGAGTTCTACATATTTTCAGATTGAGATAATCATATGAAAAAAGCCTGATTTTATAAGAAAAAAAATGCAATGGAACCCACACTGTATTTGCTGATGTCCATAAAAACAAAACAAACACACAAATAACACACACACACACACCCACACACACACACACAAAACAACCAAAAATATCCTGTAAGTCTACTTTTATTTTTTATTTTTTAAATATTTTTATTGATTTTTTACAGAGAGGAAGAAAGAAGAATAGTCAGAAACATCGATGAGAGAGGAACATCGATCAGCTGCCTCCTGCACACCCCCCACCGGGGATGTGCCCGCAACCAAGGCACATGCCCTTGACCGGAACCGAACCCGGGACCCTTGATTCCGCAGGCCGACGCTCCATCCACTGAGCCAAACCAGTCAGGGCTGTAAGTCTACTTTTAAAAAGTGTTGTTTAAAGACTGAAAAATACGAAGGCCAGTCCTGCTTGGCACAGTGGTTGAGTGGTGACCTATGAACTAGGAGGTCACAGTTCGATTCCTGATCAGGGCACATGCCCGATCCCCAGTGGGGGGCGGGCAGGAGGCAGCTGGTCAATGATTCTCTCTCATCATTGATGTTTCTAGCTCTCCCTCTCCCTTCCTCTCTGAAATAAATAAAAATATATTTTAAAAAGATAATATTACTGGGTATGTTCATACATTTTCTTAAATACCAAGTATAGTTTTACTGTGAAGTCAAACAAAGCTTTCAGTTAACGTGTGATATATAGAAAATAAAGCCAGGTATTCTGCTGATGTGCAAATAAGGGCCTAAAACTTTACTGTTCAGGGAATAAATCTTATCATTTCTCTGCTAATACACTGCTGTGATATTGCAGAACCTGCAACTCAAACTGTGCTAGAAATTTCTCTTCAAAAGGACTATAATGTGGCCACAAGGCAGAAGAGAATTTACATTATTGTCTTATTGTGATTATCAAAAATTCTATTCTCTTTAATTTGAGATTCAATCCATTTCAATTTGAGAGTTTCACACAAAGTCAAGTAGAATTGAAATTAATTGATAAAACTCGTTTCTTCTATTAAAGTTCTTGGCATAATTGCCCACATTTTAATCTGAACTCATATAAGCCTTATTTATTATTAACTTTAAATTGCATGGTAATTTGGTTAATAGCATGAGGGCAGGACAAATTAAGATACTTTCACTGCAGGTTTTCAGCCTGTGTCCTACTGCGTGTGACTCAATTCATTATTCTTTTTGATTAAAGACAATATATCAAGCTACTGACCCATAGATTTTTAACTAAAGTCTTAGCTAAAACCATGCCTCCTGATGTTTGAAATGAATATTTTATTAGATATATTAACCAGCATAGTTTATTAATTAATGACAAATATTTGGAAAGGCTTAGCATATTTATAAATTTTGCAGAATGTTGTCATGCTGGGAGAATAGCAACTTTGAGGACTTGTAATGAGCTACACATTTCTATATCTGTTCTGAGAGAAAAAACACACATTATCACTTTGTGATTTTTTTTGAGATGTAAAGATACTTATTTTATGACTTTTTCCTTTGTATTGAATTTATTGGGGTGACACTGGTTAACGAAATCATACAGGTTTCAGGTGCACAGTTCTACAAGACACCTTCTGTATACTGTATTGTGTGTTCACCATTTATTCCACATACAGCCTCCTCTACCTTCCCCAACCCCTCTACCCCCAGGCAATAAGCACACTGTTGTCCATATCCATGAGTTTTTTCTCTTTTTTTTTCTTTTTTGCTTAATTCTACCACCCCACCTTAACCTTGACAGTGGTCAACCCACTCTTGATCTTTATGTATGTGTATGCCTATATTTCACTTGTCAATTCATTTTGTTCATTAGATGCCACATATTAGTGAAATCACCTGGTACTTGTCTTTCTCTGACTGGCCTATTTCACTTAGCATAATGCTCCCCAAGTCCATCCATGCTGTGGCAAAGAGTAAGATTTCCTTCTTTTATTTAATGGCTGAATAGTAATATGTGTAAATTATTTATTTTAAAAAATATTTATTGTTGAAAGTATTACATTTGCCCCTTTTCTTACCCCACTGATCCCTTCTAGTCCTCTTTCTCCCCTCCAACCTCCATCCACAATTTTTTTTTAAATCTATTCATCTACTGATGGACACTTGGGCTGCTTTCAGATCTTGGCTATTGTACCTAACACTGCAGTAACCATAGGGGTGCATGTATTCCTTCAAATTATTTTTTTCTGATTTCTTCAGATAAATTCCCAGAAGTGGGATCACTGCATCATAATGTAGTTCTATTTTTTATAATATATTTTTATTGATTTCAGAGAGGGAGAGAGATAGAAACATCAGTGATGAGACTCATTGATTGGCTGCCTCTTGCATGCCCCCTATTGGGGATCGAGCCCACAGCCCGTGCATGTGCCCTTGACCAAAATCAAACCCGGGACCCTTCAGTCCCCAGGCTGATGCTCTATCCACTGAGCTAAATTATGGTATATATGCCACTATCCCCTATGAACTTAGATAAATCTTTAAATATTAGCAAACCAGATCCAGTAATACATTACAAAGATCATATGCCATAATCAAGCAGGATTTATTTTGAGGATGCAAGATTGGTACAATATCGACAAATCAATATATGTGATATACCACATAAACAAAATCCACACGATCACTTCAGTCCATGCAGTAAAAGCATTTGATAAAATCTAGCACCCGTTTATGATAAAAACTCTTATCAACATGGGGATAGAGGGAGCATGCCTCAATGTGGTAAAGGCCACCTATGACAAGCTCACAGCCAACATTACTCAATAGGCAAAAACTATAAGGTTTTCCCTTAAGATTAGGAACAAGACAGTATCACTGCTTTCACCACTCTTCTTCAACATAGTACTGAAAGTTTTTATTGATTTCAGAGAGGGAGAGAGATAGAAACATCAGTGATGAGACTCATTGATTGGCTGCCTCTTGCATGCCCCCTATTGGGGATCGAGCCCACAGCCCGTGCATGTGCCCTTGACCAAAATCAAACCCGGGACCCTTCAGTCCCCAGGCTGATGCTCTATCCACTGAGCTAAATTAGCTAGGGCATCTATTTTTTTAATTTTTAAAGTAACCCATATGCTTTCCACAGTGGCTGCACTAATCCGCATTCCCACTAAATTCAAGAGGCAGGAAGACTCCCAAATTCGTTTCATGAGGCCATTATTATCCTAATTCCAAAGCCAGATAAAGACACTTCAAAGAAAAGCAAAACAAACAAACAATTTATATATATATATATATGTTGTATATATATATATCTTGATAAAATCTAGCACCCGTTTATGATAAAAACTCTTATCAACATGGGGATAGAGGGAGCATGCCTCAATGTGGTAAAGGCCACCTATGACAAGCTCACAGCCAACATTACTCAATAGGCAAAAACTATAAGGTTTTCCCTTAAGATTAGGAACAAGACAGTATCACTGCTTTCACCACTCTTCTTCAACATAGTACTGAAAGTCCTAGCCACAGGAATCAGACAAGAAATAAAAGACAATCAAATTGGAAAGGAAAAATTAAACTGTCATTATTTTCAGGTGATATAATATTGTATGTAAAAAAACTAAAGATTCCACCAAAACATTAGTAGAATGGATAATTGAATCCAGTATAGGAGCAGGATTCAATATAAATATCCAGAAATCAGTTGCATTTTTATACACCAATAACGAACTATAAAAAGGTAAACTAAGAAGACAATCTGATTTACAATTGTTTTTTGCATCCACAAAAATAAAATAGCTAAAAATAAACTTAATCAAGGACGCAAAAAACCTGTACTTCAAAAATTATAAGATATTGAAGCAAAAAAATGAATAGCTGTTGGGTGTGGCTCAAAGGCTAGAGTGCCTGCCTATGCACTGAAGGGTCAAGGGCGCCAT
>NW_006298347.1:119391-121709 GCF_000327345.1 Myotis davidii
AATGCTAGCAGCAGTTCTCAACCCTTTGGCGGTCGAACGACCCTTTCACAGGGGTCGCCTACAACCATCCCGCATATCAGATATTTACATTATGATTCATAACAGTAGCAACATTACAGTTATGAAGTAGCAACGAAAATAATTTTATGGTTGAGTCACAACATGAGGAACTGTATTTAAAGGGCCGGAAGGTTGAGAACCACTGTAGGGTATTCTACTTAAAATGATCAAAACTCCAACTTCGTAATATCTTAAAATCTCTGATTTGTTTCAGTGGGAATTATGATGAGGAATCGAAAGCAATTAGCAACTGATGCCAAGTGAGGACCTGAATAGTGTTAAGATGACACATACATTTTCTCTAGCACCGCCTGAGAGTTGACACTAGGCTTATGTGGTATTCGTAGGCAACTTTTTATTTATTTTATTTTATTAGTATGTGTCATTTTTAAAGAAAGGCATTTGGGGAAATGCATCATCTCTCTCTTCCCAGAATGAGTTTATTCATTTACAATTAGCCACTATTGTTTATAAATTATGGGCTAAAAGAACTCCACCAATGATTAAAAATTATCCATATGTTATTAGAGTCATATCAATAAGTGAAAAATCTTTATAACTACAAATGGTGGCCACAGAGTAGATATTTGACTTGGCTGCTTATGACACCCACCTGTTTTAATATATTGCCCATTTTAGCAAATGGAACATTATAAAAGTAATTGTGAAGCTTTTGTTATATTAGTCACTGAAACCTCAAATAACCATCTTTATAGTGGCCAATTAATATTTCCCATTTTAATGGTAGAAATATGCACTACTGAAATAGAGCAAGTTGCTATAAACCAATGGTATGATGTCATATTTTAACTGTGCATTTTAGAATTCAAATTGCATATTTAATATTTTTTGTCCTACATTGGATTTATGTTGGAATTTACTAAATCAAGTAGTTTCATAAAAATTATAAAACATAATCCTGGTAAATTTACTGTGAATATCCTTTAAAATTTTTAAATTTATTTGTGCTTCCCTTTAAAATTTGTTAATCTTCATCCAAGGATATTTTTCCCATTTCCTTTTAGAGAGAGGGAGGGAGGGGGGCAGAGAGAAACATTGATGTGAGAGAGAAACATCGACTGGTTGCTTCACGCTGGAGCCCTGGCCAGGGTGGGGATCAACCTGCAACCTAGGTACATACCTTGACCAGGAATCAAACCCTTGACCAGGAATCAAACCAATGACCTCTTCTTTGCTGGGGCCGAAGCTCTAACCACTAAGCAACAAAGGACAGGGCAATCACTTTTAAAAGATAGAATTCATTTTGTTGTTTTATTTCCACGTCTGTTAACCTGGAATCTGCACAGAAAGATTAACTAGTTAGTGTGCCAGAGGCCACAGAGCTCATAAATGGCAAAATTCACGACACACCCTTGAATTATTGAAACTTGCTCTAGAACCCATGGTCATAACAGTTACATACATACTGCTCTGCTTTAGCTGATACAAACTGAGATAATACTCATCTCACTCATTGGGATCTTATAGTTCAATAATGAAGAAAGAGAAATAAACAATGCATTATGTTGCATCTCCAATAATAATCATCTTCTGTCCGAGACGCAACCCAGAGGAAAGTTTAGTTTTTGTCATACACTAAAACTAGGATATTCAATTGAGTTGGATATTGGAGTTTGATATATATAACCTAAACTAGGAACAGTGCCAAGAAGTATAGTGAACCAAGGAATCTACAGGTATAAATACAAGGTAGTAGATGTATAAAGCGTCTGCACTGATACACATGATAAAGAGCTGTAAAAATTTAATCCCAGTATTTGGTCACCCAAGGTCTTTTCAATCTCTCCATAGCATTTTAATGTCCTCTTCCGTCTTATTCAGCCCTCACTCAAATTCTAATAGTCATTCCTAATGTCTTCCTTCCATCAGTTGTTCCTCATGTGTGTATCTTTGACTGGTGGTTATTTTCAATTATCAGTTTCATTCTCAGAATATTCAGAAGTTTCTTTAATTTTTTGCAAGCCATCTTTAGACTCATCAATCTTCCTCCAGATATCCTCTGCATTTCCATTCAATGGGAGCCCTGCTGTAATAAAGTTTAGACACTTTCAATTCTGGGAAGCCCTGAACATATTTTAAGGTGATGTTTTGGACACCCAGCAGGCTGTGGAAATGTAGAAATTAAAAGCTCCGTCACATTCCCATGCTTTAAATCTGGTTAACATTTTTCTCTAGGCAAATGATTTTCAATTATGCTTGCATATCTGAGCCATATAAGGTCTTTATTAAAATTCACA
>NW_006298347.1:122046-126237 GCF_000327345.1 Myotis davidii
GTTGCTTTTTCTATCTATTTTCTCTTTCTGGTTTTATATATGTAAGTTTTTATCCGGTTATACTACAGAATTTTTTTGAACTGGTGAAAATTCTTAAGTTTATTATAACTTTTATACTATTTGCCTTACAAATACCATAGTCTACAAATCCAATCATTGTATTCCTTCAGAAAAAAAAGGAGTTTTTGAATGCAGCTCTCTCCAGAGATTACAATGCACTGGCTGTGCACCAAGTTTGGTGTGCGGAGGGTGGCTTTCCCACGTGAGGCTCCCCAGACCCTACAGTCGCTAGATGAAGAACCCTGCATTGTTGTAGTCCTGTTGGCAGAAGTCACATTGCTGTGAACTGGGAGGTAAATTTGCATGAAGGGGAGAAAGGTGAGAAGGCAGAGACTAACAGGAAGACACCCTAACGCGCTGCCCAGAGGGGTGGAAGCTTAGCTCCTGTTGGGCTCTGCGAACACCAGGGGAGCTGGAAGAGGGACAGCTCCTTGGAGGAAAAATAATATCTGAATCCAATTTTAAAGAAAGGGAGCAATGACATAGGCCTAGAAGTGGATTCAGCTGCATTGGTAAACATTGCTATCTTCATAAACTCATTTAAGGAATGTGGAGGAAGGAAGGAAGAAAGAACGTTCATTTTGGAAGGAACCCAAGCACCATGACATTTTGAAGGAATGTAATGTGGCCACTGAAACCACCTTTGTCACCACAATGGATGAAGCGCTTCAAATTTAAAAGGTACAACAATTCTCCTATTATGTTACATTTCCACCAAGAACTTTAGATGACTCAAAGGATTTATTTTTATGTTTCAATATGTGTACCTGTTTATTTTTCACCTGCTTTCTTTTTATCTAGCCTATTATTGCTTTGTGAAAAGAAATGAATCTCGTTAAGACAAATCTACAGGCAGTTTAAACCTATAATGCATTGCCAGATTCACACTGGAAACAACAAAACTTTCCTGCAAAAGCCAAACTTTGAATATTTTGGAGAATCTGTCAGGTATCAGACTTCATGCGGTTCACCTGCCAGGGGGATTTTATTCAATTTGGGGGGAAATAAAAATAGTGGGCACTGAACAGAAGGAAGAAGTGCGCCTGTCTCCCCTAACAAAACTTTTATCATCTCTGCTTCCCTCAGGAGCAAGATAGATAGTGATGAACTTTTGAGAATATTTATGGCGCACTTCCTGCTGTTACCCTGAGTTAGTGCTTGAAGCAGGGTGTGCCACCTCCAATGCCTATGGCGGTGCGCAGGTAATGTGAATGTTTGAAAAAGGCCAATTTGAACAATCTTCTTCACTTCTGGAGGGAAAAGGCACTTTTTATCTTTTCTTGAAACATGGAGCCCTCTGGGTGAAATTTTACTTTTCCCACTTGTGAAATAGATTGAGAGTACATGCAGTGGTTAGCTTTCCTCTTAACTCTACTGTGAGAAGAATGAAACTGACGAGTCCACTGACAGACCCCTGCCACTTGACCTACGCGCTGCTATGACAACAGGGAGTGATGGGCACTGTAGGAGAGCGGCCTGCTGGTTCCTTATCCAAAAGCGCAATGGCCTGCTGGCTCCGGGAAAGCGTTGGCATGCTGACAGGGCCAGGTCTCGAAAGTGGCAAGAGAATCCTGTATCTTTACCCAGAAGAGAACTTTTTATTTTATTTTATTTTATTTTATTTGGCGGGGGGAGGTGGGGGCAGAAGCTAAGACTTTTGTTTTTAATGTATCTTTTATATCCCCATCCTCCGGTAAAGGGTGAGGATATAAAAGATACATCAACCAGCTATAATTCTTAATCCAACATTTTTGAACCTCTGTTTTTAGAGATTTAAATGCCTTCAATAAAGTCAAGTACTTTTAAAAGCAAGTAATATGCCCGCAAGCAAAGGAATGAAGTTCGAATGTTACCTTACATGATATACAGAAATTCACTCACAATGGATTAAAGACCTAAATATAAGACCTCTATTGCTGGAAGAAAACTTAGGGAAAAGATTCATGACATTAGATGTGGCAATGAGTTCTTAGTTATGACAACAAAAACATAGGCAACAAAATTTTTAAAAAAATAGGCAAATGGGAATTCAGTGTGACAAAGGAAAAACACAGTGAAAAGGCTACCTATGGAATGGGAAAAATCATTACATATCATCTCTGATGAGGTCTTAATATCTAGAACATATTAACAACTTCTGTAACAATGAAAGACTAATAACCCTCTTTAAAAATAGTCAAAGGGCTTAAATAGATATTTTTCCAAATAAGATACACAAATGACTAATAAGCACATGAGGAGAGGTTCAACATCCCCAATCACTAGGGAAACCCAAATCAAAGCCATAATGAGATACTACCTCAGATACAACAGGATGGTGACTATCAAAATAATAGAAAATAAAGTGATGGCAAGAATGCAAAGTAGTTGGCACCCTTGAACACGTTTTGGAATGTAAAATGATACAGCTGTTATGAAAAACAGTTTGTGGCTTCCTCAGAAAATTAAAAATGGAATCATCATATGATCCAGCAACCCCACTTTTTATATACATCCATACATCCAAAATAACTCAAAGCAATATTACAAAGATATTTTACAAAGACCCATATTTACAATATTACAAAGCGATATTACGAAGGCCCATAACACCCATATTCATCACACGTGGGGTTTTTTTCCACAATAGCCAAGAGGTGGAAGCAACCCGCATTTCTATTAATAAATGAATGGATAAAGGAAACATTGTATATAATACAACAGAATATTGTGCAGCCTTAAAAAGAAGCACTTCTGTCACATGCTACAACATGAATGAATTTCAAGAAAATTTAAGAAAAATAAGTCAGTCATCAGAGGACAATTACTGTCTACCACTTATTTGATGTATCTAATGTAGCCAAAATCACAGTGACAGAAAAATAGAAAGGTGATTAACAAGGGCTAGTGAGGAGGGAGAATTCGTGGTTAGTAAATTTGTGTTGTAAGATGAAAAATGCTTTCTTTTTATTAAGAATTTAGCAAAATTTATTTAATCCCATATTGACAGACTATTAGGGTATTTTAAACCTTTTAATTTTGACAAACAATAGTGTAACTAAAATTTTCAGTTGATTTCATCATTGCATATTTTTCCCCAAAATTATTTCCTTAGGATAAATTTGCCAGAGGGAATGCCTGGGTCAAATATGTACCTCCAGTTACGGATTTTGACATATTACTACCAAGCCACCTTCCAGAAAAGTTGTACCAATTTAAAACCCTACTAAGCAGTGTTTAAGTAATACAATAATGATCAAATATTTACTGTTTGGTGCTGGGGTTCTTGTTCCAGCATTAAGAAGGGTTCAGCAATCTGGAAAAGGGGCTGTGTGTAACTTAAGTAAGAGTCCAGAAAAGAAATATAATTTTGAAAGGCATTTGGGGGTCAGAGGAGCCTAGCTAAAGAAACTAAGATCTCCTTGTCTCAGGACCCCATGCTTTTTATTAACACAAATTGTCCTGAGGCGAGGCAGAGTATACACTTCAAAGGGTCAGGGTTTCATATACATAGTCCATTGTCAGAATGGGGAGAATTAGCCTACGGCTATTCAGGTGTTTGGCCAGTAGGAGGCAATAACATGTAGATTAAGATGCCCTGAGCTGTCCGGCAGCAATCATCACTTTTTAGGTTTGGGAAATGCCATCAGCCATTCCCAACAGGAGACAATATATGTGACTCAGCCCTTGTTGAGTCCTCAAGTTCCATCAACCTTTTGATGAAACTCTTGCAATTATGACATGCTGGAACTGGCTGCCGGCACTTTGGAAACTCAGCTTTTCATAAAATACTTCTTGAGAATGTGGTTGGTATAAACATGTTTAATGTCAACCACTCCCTTCCGGGCATGTCATTAACCAGCACCAAATATGGGATTCTGGGGCATTAAAACCAATGATGCCATCACGTACAAGTCAAAAGCTCTAAGGCTAACAAATAGTCTTCAATTGAAAAATCAGGAGGCTCTTGCTAGCTAGCGTTTATTTGAAAAACATTTTCAAGATCTGTTGTGCAACAATGTGAGGGTATTTAACCCTAGAACTTTACACGCATAGTAAGTAAGATGGTAAATTTAATATGTGTTTTTACTACAATAAAAAATTTACCATAGGCCAAACTACTAGAAAAACAATTACCATATTTCACAGCTG
>NW_006298347.1:126358-161603 GCF_000327345.1 Myotis davidii
CCCTAAGATCAATACTGACTTAGCAAGTTCTGCTCTGAGTTTTGACACTCAAAATGTGCCAACAGGATCAGATATTGAAAAGTGCGGGTTTTACAAAGTTAAGTGGCATCTGAGACATTTATTCTTCCAAGTATAGAAAAGGGAAATATAAGGTTAAGCATTTGGGGCACTTTCATGAACACTATTGGAATAAAGTGGGTTTTATACACACACACACACACACACACACACACACACACACTCACACTCACAATCCAGCATTGGCTTTTCTATCTCTATTTCTGATTTCCAATTGTAATATCATTTATTCATTAAAAAATCTCAAGACCTTTCCCTCTTAGGGAATGCTACTTCTCTATCTCTGCCTGCTTAATTCTCTTCTTTTAGAAAGATTTTCTTAGAAATGGCAAATGATCTTTTCATGAAATGTATATAATCCCAACCTGTTGAAAAATATCTAAACTCAAAGGGATGTCTAGAGAGAACATATTATTGCTCCTGGTGTTGAGTCCTGCGAAATCAGGGGAAAGTTGCACTCTTCCCTGACCACAAGCAATGGACAATCACAGTTTGGAATCAGAATATTTGCAATACACTATTTCAAAATTCCCATCTTGCTACTGCTTATGGCCCTCCTTACAATATGGGAAATAGTATTTGCTGTAAAGGTCAGTTAAGCTAGTCCTACTTGGAAGTACAGTTGATCCTTAAATAACAGGTTTGAACTGTTCAGTTCCACTTAAAAGCAGACTTTTTCAATAAATAATCTAAATGTATTTTCTCTTCCTTATAATTTTCTTTACATTCTCTTTTCACTAGCTCACTTTATGGTAATCTTATAGTATATAACACATATAGCATACAAAATATGTGTTAGTCAACTGTTTGATAGTGGTAAGCCTCCAGGTTTGGGGGTAGTTTATTTAACGTCCATCATATTCACATGTGATAGAATCATGTGGTCTTATATTTAGCATCTTTATTTTTAAAAATTTTATTGCATCAATAATAATTAGAAACAGGAACCAAAATATTTAATAAGCCATGCCTCATTACAATTTTTGAATAACCATGATTATTTTTTTATATTGACAAACAATCAGCTCAATTGTTTAGTGTTTTCTTTTATTTATTTGCCTAATTTCTGTCTGCATTGATTGTAGTTCTTTAAAAATAATATATTCTTTATAAACTCTGTTTATGAAAAAGAATCAATGTAAAACAGCCAATTTTTTCAAGCAAATAAAATATAAATATTCAGCTAAGAAAAATAGATATTTGATGCAAAACATGATGATAAGGCTATAGAAAAACCCAATCATTGCAACTGCATGAAAATAATGAGGTTATTTTTCATTCCTCACTTTTCACTGGTATAGAAGCTACAAATCAAAACAGAAAGATCTGAGGAATAGTCATAGGTCATTACCCACACCTGGAGGAATATTTTTGCATCTCTAAAATCTGAGTAGAAATAGGTTAGGAAATATTTGGAAAGATCACACACTGATTACTTGGACATGTATTATAAAACATACTGTACCAAACTAATTGTGGTTAAAACTACATATTGTTTTATGTTCCTAACCAAATATTTTTCTCATTTACGAAGATCTCAGTTACTTTACATTAATAGCACATTTCTATAAGGACAGTTTTACAAATTTTCTTCACAAGTAATTAGTAAGGGCTACTAAACAGATAAGAATCAAAGGTTTTTAAAGTAGATTTCTTTCTAATTTCATCCTAATTATTTATTCTGCACGTATATTAGTTTAAATGAATGTTCTCTACTAAGGGTCATGAAAGGCTATAAAATACATCCTTTTTATCCCTGGTTTCAGGGTAATTGCTAATGACTATTTCTCTAATATGCATCATAAAATTCATATATTCAGAGCTCTAATTTTAAGTTCTAAGTTTCCAAAGGAAAAATAATTTTAAAAAATGTTACCCCATTCTTTTTTAGATGGTAAAAAAAAAAAATAGGTAAGTTCTAGCTTGAAGTTACTTTTGTATCTGCCTCTGGAGATTTGAGAGAAAAGGAAGATATAAAATAAAAAGGGAAATCTACCTAAGAATTCCTAATGTCAATCACTTCATCACATAGATTTGAGGCCTAAATCCATTATACCTGTGTGGTAATTTAAAAAGCAAAATACATGAAAAGGCACATCAGTGATAAGGTACATCATTGCCCATTATACGTGGTGCAAAGGGCAATTTACTACTGTGGTCATTTTTTCTCAAACACATTATCCCAGACTAACCATGAGGAAAACATCGAGATACAAACTGAGAAACATAACATAATATCTGACCAGTAATCCCAAAAATAGCCCAATCCTCCAAACCAAAACAAGGTGGAGAAACTGCCACACATAAGAGGAGGAGAAGGAGACATGGCAAGTAAATGCAGTATGATATCTTGAGTGGGATAGGAATAGAAAAAAAGGATATTAATAATCACACTAGTAATTTCTAAATAAAATCTGGAATATAATAATGTACCAATGGCGGCCTCTTAGTTGGAGCTAATTTGCCATTCTAACATACAAGATGTTAACAAATGAGGATAATGACTGGAGTATATGGGGACTCTCTTTGCTATATTGGCATCTTTTCTGTGATTCTAAACTATCCTAAAATACTTTATTTAAGAATGAAAGAAAAGCCCAGGTTTACAATAAAGTTGAAAATAACCTTGAGTGTTTAGTACCACCAATATATGGTAGAAGCAAAATCAAGTTCTCTCTTGAGGAACATATTCGCACACAAGGTTTTAAAAATGTCCACAGATCCCTGGCCATGAGGCTCGGTTAGAGCATCTTCTCAGATACCAAAAGATTATGGGTTTGATTCCAGGTCAGAGCACATACCTAGGTTCTAGGTTGCAGGTTTGATCCCAGTCAGGACAAGAATAGGTGGCAAAAGATCAATGTATTTCTCTTTCTCTCTCTCTCAACATATCCTTGGGTGAAGATTTTAAAAAAATGTCCACAGAAAGAGTTTGAAAGAAAACAGATTCATTCAAAAACAAACAAAAAGGAATGCCAAACACTGAAGATAACAAACAGATTTAAATCAGTCTTCAAAAACCAGGAACAGCTATTGGATTTATCCAACACAGTATAATCAGTTGAACCATAATGTTACCTACTTCATATCCTTTCACATAAGTTAATGAACATATTTACTTTTATCTTTGTGATTGATAGGTTTCTCCTAGGAATGGAGCTCAGAGACCCTAACCACCCTTATTTGGGTGTTAAGTACAGGTTCCTATAATTGGGTGCCTTCCGTAAAGTAGTGATAAATCAAGACCTGGTATGGTAGCTCTGTTGGTTAAAGCATTATCCTGATACACCAAGGTTATGGGTTTGGTCTCCAGTCATGGCACATACAAGAAGCAACTAATGAATACATATGATGTGGTGCAAAGAACAATTCACCACGGTGGTAAAAAATTCTCTCTGTCCATTTCCCTCTTCCTAAAATCAATACATTAAAATGAAATAGTGATAAACAGAGAAATCAAATCCACTTTTTTTTTTTTTTTACCATGTGTCAGAGTCCTTCTACTGGTTTACTTCTATTCCCAGCTCTCCTTTCTAGGAATGTTTTAAGATTGTACTTCCCTGACTCCATGCAGTTAGTGCTAGATGATTGTGAAGTTTTGGAGATTTTTACTTTATTTGCAAGATAAGTTAGTGGCTACAGTTTTATATTTATACCTGACAGAAAATCTGAGGCCTCTAGGTCAGAGACAGAGTTTATTACCAATGAAAAAGCAGCAACAGCCAAAAATAACATCATAGCATCTACCTCCATGTCCCAATGCATACAGGGAATCATGGTGAGGGCTAGATGGTATTTGCACATGTTTTGGAATGCAAGATGGGAGTGGAATGCTGAGTTCAGGAGACTTTGATGTTATAGAGCAGGGGTGGGGAGCCATTTTTCTGCCAAAGGCCTTTTGGATATTTACTAGTATAAAATCATTCCAGGGCCATATCATCTTAAAATTTGGCCTGCTATATTAGCTCAAACATTTAATTAACTCACCCCTAATGCCTTGGCAGGGCCAGATCAAATGATTTTGCAGGCCATATGTTCCCCACCTCTAGTATGGAGGGTGCTGGTACCAGACCTACCTCTGGAGAGAGAGAGATTTTATCTTAATTCTGAAAGATAAGCTATTCTTCTCTATAAATGGAAAGAAAATGTCTATTTTTACTACCCCAGAACATCTCTAAAGTTTACTGGGATGTTTTTATACTGACGTCCTTAACTGTAAATCCCTTAGCTCACATAAGGAAATGTGAGCTATTGTCTCTCACCGTTAGCCATGGTCTATGGCCGGCTTTGCTTAATGAATGCTGAATGAGAGTGATGGAACCTTTTAAGAATCAGTAAGTGATTCACTGTGTTCCTTTCTCTTTCCTAGTGACCAGCAAAAATCTAGATGACAGATGTTATAGCATACGGCTTTCCAAAATTGCTATGACATGAAACAAAACCTGTGGTAAGCCATACATGCATAAACACACACACACACACACACACACACACACACACACACACACACACACACACCACTGTTATTTAAGCCACTAAGTTTAGGAGGTCAGTTGTTTGTTGTGCAACATAATTTACTAGTAACCTATTCTAACTGATACACCATGGAAGTCAGGTGTCATGTTTTCTGTGTTCTGGCTCCATTCACTTTTTACTTCCTGATGCATCTCTTTGTAAAAGACAGGCAATAATACCATTCTCCAAAATATTTGGTAGTTCTGCATTCTTTTCCTTTGCTGTCTTTATCTTACCTATTTCTATCTTCAAGAGATGAAATCCTGCTCATCTTCCAAGACAAAGATTGTCATCTTATAAACAAAGTCTTCTATAATTCCTCTGACTAAAATGATACTTTTCAAGCCCACTAATATTTAGTAATTATGTGTGTGTGTTTTTCAGATTTTGCTTTGTTTCATAGTCATATATGCTTATCTCTTACACACAAAACATGAGCTTTTCGAGATCAGGATCCACATCAAAGAACTTAGTACCAGGCCTTGCACTAATAGGAATTAATAAATGCTTACCAAACTGCATGAATTTCAGTTTTAACATATTTATAAGTATGTAGGAAATATGCCAAGCATTTTCTTATAAATTATATTCTTTGTTTTATATAAAGAATTTGAATTTATTCAACCCATTTACATTATCATAAATTGTAGAAATGTAAGTTATGGCAAATCTCTATCTCTCTATCTCTATCTCTATCATCTATATCTATATGTAACTATCTCTCTCTCTCTCTCTTACCTTTCAGAGGACTGGACTTGAATGCAGGGGCTGAGGGTTCGGATCTGAGGTCAGCACTTGACAAGTGTTTACTGAGCACCGGCTATGAGAACCACTGACATTTAACGAGTGGTGACCATGTACCCACACTGGGACAGTGGTTTCCATGGTAACCCAATATTATCAATGTTCCTGCCTGTATGCAAGAAAAAGAATCAAGCTCAAATGCTTAAGGAGGCTAAGCATGTAACCATTTGGGGAGGGGTGCCGGATTGAGGCAAACTAGAAATTATATGCTTCCGGTAAAAGAGGCAGTGACTAATGAGTCCTAATAATGACACAATGAAGGAATGCAGGGATAGTAATATGAAATCTTTCAAATTATCAATTAATGCTGAACACCAATTTATGCCAAATATAATTAATTTAAAAATCAGAGCAAAACAATGAATATTGCCTGGTTTTAACTTCAGGGAGGTAGCCTATGTATAATTTTATTAAAATTTTATTTACATATTTTATTTAAATAAGGTAATTAGCATTGCCACATAACAAATAATTATCCAAAAACAATTCATTGTTTCTACAATTAAATTACAATCATCACTATAAATGCAATCTTTTGCAAATTATATAATGAAGCTTTTGTCTTTAATCAATGTATTCAAAATCACAAAATTAGTTTTTAAATTATGTAATTTTCAATAACAAATAGGTGGGAATATTCAACCACTTTTATCTATATTATATAATTGTTTTTGTTTTATTCTTTGACAACTCAGATGCTTTGAAGATTATAAGCTCCCTATTTAAAATTCCTAATAATTGTATCCTATTTGCATTTTCCTCTTAAGAACTTTGTAAATAGAAATATGTTTTCATGAGCTCCCAGTTTCCCCTATCCCATCTAGCTTCTGTCACTCAACAGAAGAGAATAGCTCCAACTCCATTGGCTTTTCCAAAGTCTTAATTTGTTCTGGATTTTTAAAATGGGTAGACATTTGAGGAACATGATGTTAGCTCTAATAATGGAAAATGAAATCACATGAATTTAACATTAGTCCACTTAGCAGAGGAGAGAATTTCTACCTTCCTTTTTTCAAACAATAATTTTCTTACCTTACTCTCAAATTCTGAGAAAATCACATTTAAGCTCAGGATACAATTCTATCGTAACAACAAATTATTTTTATCCAGATTTTGTTTGCAAATTTTTATTTTTATCCAGATTTTGTTTGCAATTCATATCATACCCTAAGGAATTTTTTTTTTCAAATCACCTGAGGATATGTTTCATTGATTTAGAATGAGGGGAAGAGGGAGAGAGGGAGAGAAAAAAAAGAGAGAGGAAGGGGAAGAGAGGGAGAGTGAAAAAGGGACAGAGAGGGAGCGAGGGAGGGAGGGAAGGAGGAAGGAAGGGAAGAGACATTGATTGGTTGCCTCCCCTGCACATCCCAACCTGGACCAAACCTGAAACCTAGGTATGTGCTCTGACCAGGAATTGAACCTGCAACCTTTAGATGTATGGGAAGAGACTTCAACCCACTGAGCAACACTGGCCAGGGCAGGGAAATGTTTTTTAATTGTCTTAGTAAGGATTCCAAAATTTAAAATATAAAGAATATTGACCAAAAATTTCTATTCTTCTTTAGCTGAGAACTTGTATTTCAACACTGTTTTACACTGCTTTTCCAAAGCTGCATTCCTAGAAGGTCCGTCATGCCCTGGTCAGTTGTCTTTCCTCCTAGAACAAGAGCACTTTCAGGATCTCTTTTTCCCTATGGGTCCAGGTCTCGCTCCAGCACAGGGCCTAGGACACTATAATTTTAATGTTCAATGAATACATATGTTTGATCACATTTAATTTATTAAAATTTAAGAAATTAAAACAAATCTAATCTAATCTTAAGCAATAAAGTTCAATCTTAGAGTCAGACTAAAACTGTTCATATAGGGAAGATTTTCTGTTTTTATTTTTGTAATTTAGCTTTGCTCTTATCATCACTCTTTACTATTTGGGAGCCTGAGAAATATTTACAGCTTTTGGAGGAGGACTGACTTTAATTACTTTATTTTATTATGCTAAAGGTATTTTTATCTGATTAGCTTACAAATTATTCTGGAACTCTGCCAATCGATCTTGTTGATTCTATGTACTAATGGTCCAATTCTATACCCTCAATAATTACAAATTTTTCCCTGTATTTGAATCCCTTTTTCCATTGCATTGGCTCAGGTTATTATTAAATTAATAAAATAACCTTTTATATGGCCTCCTCTCTTACTTTGGCTCTTTTCTATTCCATCTATCGAGGGCAGCAAACAGTAGTTTCTATAACATTAATATGAAGACTTCAATCTCTTATCCTCATGCTAAAAGAGAATTTGATTAAAAAATGAGTGTTGTTCATGAAAATGTTTTAAAACTTTATACATACCACAATAAAGTTTTAAAAGTATTTTAATTGTATTATAATTTGCTTACTTATAATTATAAGGAACTTGAGATTGAAAAGGTCCACTGACCAAAATATTTAATATTTTTTTATTGATTTCAGAGAGAAAGGGAGAGGGAGAGAGAGATAGAAACATCAATAATTGAAAGATTCATTGGTCTACTGCACACCCCACATTAGGGATCAAGCCTGCAACCTGGGTATATGCCCTGACCGGGAATCCAATCATGAGCTCCTGGTTCATAGGTCAACACTCAACAACTGAGCCATGCTGGCCAGGCTGATGAAAATATTCTTCTGTTGCTTTTCTGTGAACAATTTGGAAAGCCAGAGGCACTCAGAGTCAAAATGCTAACAAAATCCATAATGTACTCTAAATTGTCTACTTAATTTGTAACAGAGTATAGATAAACTGAAATTAAATATAGTGTGACAGTACTATGATTTTGCCCTATAAATTCCAAGCATTTTAAACATAAGTTTTGTAAAATTGAACCTGGTTTTTCCCTGTTACTTATGATAACTCTATTCAAATGGCTAATAAAATATGCTTAGCTGCCATGATCAGGTTAATTTCAATAGCTATTGGAATACTTTTCAAATGTATGGAAATGTTAAAATACTTCAGGGGCACCAATACTACCAAATAATTATTCCTCTGAAAATAATCAGATATGAAATGTGTTCAAATTCCAGATGGTTATAACAAATAATTGGATACTAAGCCAAAAAAAGAACAGTTTATTGGCCTTTTAAAAAAGAATAACATCTATATTCTACCCCTAAGGTAATTTCATTTTAGAACATTTATTATGATATAATCACCCATCTTGTATTTTAGAAACCTTTTCTTCTCTCTTGTGTCTTATAATTCCATAGCTGTATTTCTCCAATAGCTTGTAATAATTGTATTGTGTTCACGGCCCAGATTATATTATTTATTAATCTCCTGGTTTTTGAAGTGTATCAACAAAAAAGAAAACAATACCCTTAAAAATCTTTAAAATGAAGCAGGTAACTATATTTTAGATGGCTGTCTTAAATTTGCCAAAATATAAGATGTATTCTGTTATGGGGCTTGTAATTCATCGATAATTTTCCACCATTTTAAAAAGAAGAGAACTGAAATTGTCACTGTTACTTAGTATAATTTACCTCTATGACAAACTCTCTTTTGTAATTAGTGATCACTATCTCTTGTTATTGAAAAAAAGGTGTCATAGTTTATGAAATACATTTAATGGAGAAATTGTTTAATGTGATCATTGAGTTTTTAGAGCTTCATAGATGAGAAAAAATAATTTAATAAAGCCTCTGTTATGAATAATAATTCAAGAAATTTCATGAACCTAATAATCTGCAGGGAAATTTAATTCACTGCAATAAAGAGGGGGGAAGTCATTAAAAGAATAACTTGGAAGCAATTTACCTAACCTCTTTTTGTACTTTTTTGGGGGTGATGGATATGGTATATGTCTTATTTAATAAGTTGATAGGTTACTGTTAGAAACATTGAGCTGAATTAATATCTTCTAACAATTCATAATGTATTTTTTAATTCTAAAAATTGTGTAATGTCTTTATAGACTAGCAAAATCTTCTGTTTAAGACAGAAAAACGTCTAATCATTGGAAGAATGATTTAAGGCAGATCAGAAGGGCCTGAACATTTTTACTCAAAAAATCAAGAGATGGGTTTATGTAGAAAACTTTGGCTAACATACTGCAGATGCTATCCTTTGAAGGGTAGAGGAATGTGCCTTTTATAAGAGAAATTGGGGAGAGGGGCTAGAGACATTTTTAAAAGATAGACACGTTTCATTCACTTTTTATTTTTTTTTAAGTTTTATTTTATCTTCATCTGCATGCACCTAGAGTGCTAAGCACTTAGCAGACCAGGCACCCAGGGTTTTGAACTAGCTAGTTTGCATGCTCACAACTAATATCATCCAGAATAGTATACAGAATATAATATTCTGCATCCCCAAGCCCATAGAAAATGTCCCAGAGACTTCCGTAGGCTATTTTATTAACTCATTTAATGAAGGACTTATAAATTTCCAGGCTGCAGTGTTTGTTGTTATTCCATTTATTTATTTCTATCTAACAAATGGCCCAAGTTTAAGTGGCTTGAAGCAAAACAATAAATTAAAAAATATTGTATCTTTTAGTTTATTGGGTTGAATGGGCTCAGGTGAATGATTCTCAATTGCAGTCTCCAAAAATGTTCCAATCAAAGGAAGTGGCCAGCAAATCTAGTGGCGGTTGTTTCTGGTTGTTGGCTGGGAACTGAAGTGGATTTGCAGACAAGAGTTCCTGTACGTGACCTTGTCACAGGGCTTGGGCTTCTCCTCTCATGGTGGCTGGCTTTTGAGTGACAGCATCCCAAGAGTGAGTGTCCCATGGGACAAGCAGCAGCAGATGCTTGCTATCAGGCCAATGACGGGCTCTATCAGACTACCATTACTCCTGACTTATTCTAATGATCAGAGTCGTCAAAATTTACATCATACTCTTATCATGAGAAAAAAGAAATAAGGAAATAAGCTCCTTTAATGGGAAAATGGCAGGGTCACATTGAAAAAGAGCATATGGAATATCAGCTATTATAGCTGTTCCCCGTGCAAAATGAATCCATCACAATTGTCATAGAAATAAAAAATAATATTTTTAATTAATAATAATGATAATAATAATAATAATAATTGGGGATAGTTCTATGTGCCCTGGTAAATACAGGGTGGGGCAAAGTAGATTTACAGTTGTGAGTATGCAACACACAGAATTTATCCTTGTATTATTATTTATTAATTACTGAATTATTTTCCATATGGACAATTGCAAACCTACTTTTGCCCTGTCCTTTATTAGGCCACATAAACTTTTGCCAATCACTCTTTCTTTTATCCCAAATAGATAGATCAACCTGTATCACTTTTCATGTCTTGATTTGTGTTTTGTGGAGCTGATATGATGGAGAACTATATTAACCAGTCTTGAGTAAGCAGCTTGACTAGAAATTAGGAGAGTATTGCCCTCACCACAAAACCTAGCACTCTTATAAAAAGTACTCCGAGTCACAAGATGGATTCAGAGCCTGATATTGAGAAGAGTAAAGCATATAAATTCCTACTAAGAACATGCTGATAAAACTTGTGTGAGTAGGTTAATCCAACTTTACATTCTTTTGGGATATTAGTAACTGCTTTTCCTTCAATATAAGGCAAGTAACCTGTGCCAAAATGGCATAGTTCCCTAATTTTAGAACATCAGGCAGCAATATCTCTAATCCTCAATAGCAGTAAATTACCTTATTCCTTAAACATCAAATTGCTCATCATATTTTTAAAATGAGCTATTTTATTTTCTCTATCTCTTCCTTTCTTTGCTCTTTTGGGGATATTAGTTTTGATTTAATCTGATTATGTTTCCCTATACAAAAGAAGTGATTCAGGCATAATAGTGAATGTGGAGGTATCTATATGTGTGTTTGTGTGTATGTGTGAATATCATATTAGTCCAGAATATTGTATAAGTGACATAACACAAAGTATCTCCCAAAGTAATGAATTCAGATTTATCAGGGGATTAAGAACACAAAGCAGCCCACAAGCAGAAAGTGGGAGCACCTATGAGTAGAAAAATACAATATTGGTAATTCCAACATATGAATTAAATAAATAAAAAGACAGGTAATATTTTCTATTTAGGGATTTTTTTCTTTTTATATGCCATTTTTTTCTCATGGCTTTGAAAAGATATGTACTTAATAAATGAATGATGGATAGATTAGAAATATGCAAACACAGGACTATGTCAATCAACCTAGTGTGAACCTGTGGTTCTTTTGGTTTATTTTTATGCTCTTTTACCAAAAAAGAACTGCATTTTTCCTTTCAAGGAATATCACTCTTTAATAAATCTGTGACAGATAAACTTGAATGTGCACACACAATAAAATGTGTCTCATTATACTTGGCCATCTTTCTTTTACCTTTCCCCAATTCCTGATGATAAGATATATCAAACCAACTTTCTGAAACTAGAGGCCCGATGCATGAAATTCATCAAAGAGTAGGCCTTCCTTCCTCTGGCTGGCGGCACTGGCTTCCCTCCAGCACCCGGGACCGGGCTTCCCTTGCAGCCCCAGCTTGGTCCATTAGGTCATCTGGGAGGATGTCCAAAAGGATGTCCGGTCTAATTAGCATATTATGCTTCTATTATTATAGATGAGACATATCAATGCATCTTTGGGAATTACCAATATTGTGTGGTGTCCCAAGTAGATCCCGGAAAAGGATCTGGGGTGTTTATCTAAGGCGTCCCTTGAGATAAACTTTAACCGTGCAGGTGTTGGGACATTCAGGTAGTTGCTAGCGAAGAGGCTGCCCTATGCAAGCAGGACCAAGGGCAGGCCTAGAACCGAAAAGACCAGAAATTTTAATTTCAGTTTTAAGCGTACGCAAAATAATTCAATTAACTGCTGGAGGAATTACACTACATGAAATATATACAGTTGCAAATCACACAGCACTTTATTACTCACAAAAGTTCCTGATGCTGTGGGTAGAGGTTTAATGGGATCCCGGTGGTGCTGTCCTCTGGGGTCCGGCAGCTGGGCTAGTCCGGTCTGGATGCAGGGGGCCCGTGCTCCTCACCCAAGAGCTCAGTCGCATCTCCATCAGGAGGTACTAGTCGTTCTTCTGTCATCTGGCAGAGAGAGGAGCGTGGGGCGGCTTCCCTTGCCGGACTGGCAAAAGGAACTGCCTTTGTGGTGGTCTCGACAGGCGAGCACTGCTGGCTGGTCAGTACCCGTTTTTAAAGCCTGTTTAGTAACCCGCAGCAGTTCAGGTGGCTATCAGTGAATTACATCAATGCACACATGTTAACCTTAAACAGGGTGAGGGGCAATATGTGGTTATCTAGGGAGAGTACATCACTCACACATATGGTTATCTTAGCAAGTCACTCTGAGTCAGTAATTGAAGTTCAAATCCTCATCTATGGGGTACACACACTCCAGGGCAGTGGGGAATGTCTCCTTAATATCACACTTTAAGTTTCAGGAAAGTTAATTCAAACATTTTAAAACCTTTTTTAACATTTTTTAGACGTTTTTAAACTTTTAAAACATTCCTATGTTTTACTACAACATGTGGTTTCTACTTGGAGGTGCTCCCATCTTCTGTTTGCGGGCTAGTTCGTGCTCTTAATCCTCTGATAAAGCCGAACTCTCTTTATGTTTAAGCCTCAGGTTGTCTCCAAAATGTCTCCTAAATTTATTTGATACAGCGTCAAGAATTAATTTTCTTTCAATACAAATTTTTTCTTTATATTATCATGGTAGTTACACATTTCTATCTTCAATTTATTATTGCAATGTCAGTTAAACAAATGTATGTGAAAATAGTTTGCAAAATTTAGAGGACTATAAAAATGTTATTGTTATTAACACTCCTTTGTACAGGAACACACATGAAAATGAGATCACTATTACTTTGGCAGAAATGGATGCCTCCCACTCCTTTATTTTATTTTTTCATTTTCTTGTCCCCTAAAGGTTCAGTTTTCCCTGAAACACTTAATATAATTCAGATAATATTATTTCCTCATTTAAAGCCACCCAATGGATTTTTATGTTTTTAATAAGGATTGACTTAATTAACATGGCCTACAGGGCTCTGAGGAACCTTGTTCCACCTTGATCTGTCTCCTGCCAGTGTTTGAGCTCTTCCTCCGACTGCCTTCTTTTCTCTGTTCACACAGTAGCCTAACTGCCAGCCTTTTCTCGCTTCAAAAGAGAAGTCAATTCCCTGGCACTTAAAGATTTCAATAAGTCTATTTTTTTTTTTGCCAGAAATTATCCTTTATTTCCCTAGGTTTTAGTTTAATTACTTTCTAATCAACCTTTAGACACTGAAATTAAAAATTGGCCTTTGATGTTACTTGGCCCAAAACAATTCAACAACGGTTTTTAAAGTGTAGTCCCTCCACCAGCAGCGTCAGCATCACGTGGGACCTTACTAGAAACGCACATTATCAGGTCTGACTCCCAAATCACTGAACCAGAAGCTGTGGGGATGAGACCTAGCAGTCTGTCTTAACCAGCCTGATGATTCTGAAGCTGGCTCAAGCTGGAGAGACACAGCTTTACAATGTCTTCACATTGTATTAAAAAGAAAATTAAATTATCACATGACATGTCATATTTCCTTTGGAAAACTTTTTTTAAAATGGGGCTTCTCCATCTCAGAAAAAATTCAATAAGGTTTATGAAGTATGCATTTTTACCTAACAGCCTTGGTTGTTCTTTACTGGTAATCTCTTTTATCCAGCCCTAAAGGATGGTGTCCCTGCCAACACTCAGCCTGTGCCTCATGACAACCCCTTTTCCTTTAAATTCAAGTTCAGGATCTCTGTCTTCCCTTTGTCCAGAATGGTCTTAACATAGATATTAATATGTCTTTCTCCTTTACGTTATCAGGATCTCAACTCAAAAGTCACCTTCACAAAATGCCTTTCCTGACCACCATGTAAAAAATATAGGAGCCCTAGATTTAAAAACAAGAACAAAAACAAAAAACAGAAAAATATAGGAGCCCTATCAATTTTCTATGCCACTATTTCATTTAATTTTTCATAGCATTTATTATTATAGACATACTTTTTATTTATCTGTATACTTTCCTTGGCACCTCTCAGAATGAAGAGAGTACTCCAATTTTTGTAATATTAGGCTGAAATATGTCAAATAGTTGGAAATAGCTAGGGATACGGTAACCAGGTTATTCAGGACACAGAGGAGTACTAATTAAAATGTAATCTTTGGGGGAAGGTCAATGGGGGGAAAAAGGAGACATATGTACTACTATTTGTAATACTTTAAACAGTAAAATAAAATTTAAAAAATAAAATAAACTAACCCACAGAAAGCTCTTTAAAAATATAATCTTGACCCCCACATAGACCCAGCTGTATCAGACTTCATAAGGGTTAGGGTTAGGCCCTGGAGAATCTCACAGGTGAGATGAATCTAGCAAATTCACCACAGGATTCATATGCACAATAATATTTTCAAACCACTGATCTAAGGGATTGCCTTGTATAGCATGCTTGAAGTACTGGGAGACCATTTGAAGATGTCAGATATTTTGCTGTAGGTTAGTCTCCATAGAGGACATGTAAAGAATGTAATTGAATAAAACTAAAATGAAGACTGGAAGAAAGGTTATGACTGCTGTAGTTGTACAGATATAAACCTATCATTATGTTTTGACTACAGTACTAACAGTAGATATGAAAGAAGAAAATGGCTTTGAAAACATGTGGAAGACAAAACATCTACAAAATATGATAACAGGCATATGGAGTTATTAGGTAAAAGATAGCTTTCAGATGATTTCCAGGTGCTTGGAATAAGGGACTGAATACATGATGAAAACTGTAAGAATTTGGTCCAATACCAAGCAAACTAAAATTATTTTCATGAGAAATTTCTTTAAGTACCTTCCTGTTGTCAAAAACAATCAACAAAATCAAACACTGATGTGAAGTGTGATATTTTACCTATGCATAACTATTTCATTCTATGTTAATTTAAGTAATAGATTCAATTTTTTTTTTCTGTTTTTTGGAAAATACAAAGGCCAAGTTGGCTACTTGATATTGACTGGGCACAGTCCCTGAGAGCTTGTGATACTGGCTCATATGACCAAGCAGTGGTATAATCTGTAATGCTTTCCAACTGATGATGGCAACATCAGGCCTTAAAGTAGAACAGATTATGATTATTACCTATGCTCAATCACCATTACACTGGAGTCTGGCACAGTTAAGTGCAGTTCAGAATTTGTGAAATGGCAATTTTAACAGTGTACACTCACATAACACTTTTCTTCTTTTCCTTCCATCATATATTTTGAGTAAGAGCATTTTTTTTTAAAATACCATAGGGTGTAATGATACACTAGGTAATGACATATAAATTGTATTTAATTACTTTCTAGATTTCAAACAAAGTTTAGACCAAAAACATTCATTGATAAAAATATTCCCAAAGTATGCAATTAGAATTCTTCATTAGAAATAATACTGAAATAACATATGTGAATATAAACTATTTTATGTCAATACTTTTGTAAATCATTTGACTTTATGTAAGAATTGTGGCCCTATTACCTTAGTTGAAGGCATGGTATTTTATAGCCTTGTGCAATCACATTCCACTTACTGTCTAGATTTAATAGCATTACCATTTCAGCAATGAATTATTGTTTAAATATTGCTATAATAGCTATTGTTGATCATGTCTAAGGTGTTGTAGAAATTGACAGGATGTCATTTTAGCTTGCTGGTGGTTTAGACCTAATACCCAGTTATACCAAGTAAGTCCACTGTCATTAATCATACCTTACTACCATCTGTGATGGGCATTTATATTCAACAACTCTTTGGAGACACTGGCATATATGTTTTGACCATTAACTTAAATGCAATGTGCAAGTTCAGTTCAACCAGCTCTGAGAAAAGTTTGGTTACTGACAGACTATTTAAAAGTCAGGATAACTTTCATAACCATCTATATATTATATAAAATACTGATATCAATCTCAATATTAAGGTTTGATACAGTGCTAATTCTTACATACTTAATATGGATCCAAACATATGAATGAATACATATATTAATATATGTACACATATCTTATATGTACATATTTTACCTTTAATTATTAAAATAAATACATACATTAAATTTAAACAATGTGTTAAATTAACCAAATACTTTTCTCATACATTCATGTCTAAGATAATATTTTTCTATTATTTATATACTAGAGCCCTGGTGCATGAAATTTGTGCACTGGGGGAGGGGATTCCCCAGCCTGTCCTGTGCCCTCTCACAGTGTGGGAGCCCTGTGGTCTTCTCAAAGAGGTAGGCCCTGCCCACCCATCCAGGGCTCCTGGATGGACTGCCCCAGAGAGGTAGGCCAGAGCCGGGGAAACTGCCTCCGTGCAGCACACGCAGCATCAAGTCCCCACCCACCCATGTGCGCCTCACCATGCACACAGCCCCACCCACCCATGCGTGCCTGCTGGGCACACAGCCTCCTGGTGATGGATTGTTACAGTGTGAGGGCATCATGGCGTGATGACCACATACGCTTTTATTAGTATAGACGAATGAATATTTTAGCCTTATAAGATACTCCTTTATTATTTTAAAAGATGATGTATCAACAAGACAAGGATGTCCGCTCTCACCACGATTATTCAACCACTGCTCTGTGAAGCATATACCTATCTCTGTTCTTTTCCCTAGCACAGCAGTACAACCTTTTCCCAGTCAGAATAGTACAATGTATTTATCAATAACAGTAGTTTACTGAAGAATCAATGGCTTCCTTTTGTCAGTTATGTATTCAGTTAACCTATAAATCTAGAGTTCAGAACCAAGCATATGTGAAGTACTAAGAAATGATTGCACATTATCTTCCAGAACCTCTTGATATCTATGCGACATTCACACATTCACATCCTTTTCATGATGAAATCTTCAGTATACACTTGAATTTATCTTTAGAAAGTTCTGCAATCATGTTATTCTTTGTTAAAATTATGAAATGCAGTATTCATTTCTCAAGCACTGGATTCTTCAAAAAAAAATTGCCCCGCAAGGAAATGCATGCAGCTTGGCAAATATGCAATTTATTTATATTGAACCATCTGCTTGCTGGGCAGTTTGAAGCTTTTTTCGCTGCTAACAAGTTTATCTAAAGATCTTTTTTTAAAACAAGCTAGTCTTGAAAGCATTGCCAATTAGTTTTAACTTCACAAAATGAATGACAACCTGATGAATGCCATCACAGAACACATCATTACTTGAAAATTTGGCAGTTATAAAGAAATTCACAAAGGCAGTAATTAAAATTAGCAGAAAAAGGCAAGCTGCTTCAACTTGGTGCTTTCAACAAAAACATATCCTTATATGTTAATGATGGCTTTCCGTGATATTTTCAACAACTTTTCTACATATAGGGTAAATCTTGTCCTTTCACTTCACAACTCTAATCTTCAGCAATAAATGAACATGAAATGCAGCGTTAGCGCTTTAGGAAGGAATAACAAAGTTATCTTGATACTGTAATTATTCCCATTTCTTTTATTCTAAAATGTTACATTAATCATGGCAGTGGCATGACATCATTGTCAACTAACATATTTCAGAAAATTTGAAGAACAATGGAAACACAAGCATCATGTGTGAATCATATAGAACCAATGACAAATTCAAGTCATATGTGAAACTCAATGTATGAACATTAATATTTTTCTCAGTATAGGGTATGTATGAATAGGGAATTGAAGAGTGGCCTTGAGCAGAGAGGTACAGGTGTCAAAGATACTATCAATGTTACAACTGTATTGTTTAAATCTATTTTATTTTATTTTTAAAAATGTTTCCTTGCTTGGATACATCATAATTTATTTTTTAATACATTTTAATGATTTCAGAGATGAAGGGATAGGGAGAGAGAGATATAAACATCAATGATGAGAGAGAATCTTTGATCAGGTGACCCCTGCATGGCCCACTAGGGATCGAGCCTGCAACCTGGGCATGTGCCCTGACCAGGAATTGAACCGTGACCTCCTGGTTTCTAGGTCTGTGCTCAACCACTGAGCCATGCTGACTGGGCTAAATCTATTTTAAAGTAACAGCTTTGCTTCATTTAAAATGTGCTACAACACCAAAATAGTAAGTGCATAATTTCAATTGGATTGAATAAAATACATTATTTTTCAGGTAACTAATAAAATGTCCCTAAATAGAATGTTCAATTTCAAGCACTGGTGAATTAGATGGTATTTTCATTCAGATATTATTAGCTAATTTGTGAGGTACATGATATATGAAGTAACCATTTCCCATGGGCAGATGCTTGTGGAATAAGTTCTAAAATTGCATCTAAGTTTTAAATATAATGTAAAAGATTGTTTGTTGGGGGATGGGGGAAAGTGAAATTTTCTTTCCATAACAACCAATGGGATACAGTTAAAGCAAAATCTAAGGGAAAATATATTTATTAAGAAAAAGAGCAAACAAAGCAATCAATGTATTAACTTTGAATAGGAAATCCTGAAAACTAGTGAAAATAGGAGACCTTTGCCTGACCAGTGTAGCCCAGTGGTTGAGCATCAACCTAGGAAAAAGGTCACTGTTTGAATCTTGGTCAAGGCACATGCCCTAGTTGAGGGCTTGATCCCCCATAGAGGGTGTGCAGGAGGCAACCGATCAGTGATTCCCTCTCATCATTGATCTTTCCATCTCTCTCTCCCTCTCCCTTCCTGTCTAAAATCAATAAAATATATATTATTTTAAAATATGAGGCATTTATCTGCTTGTTTCAAATGGTTATCTGGGTGTCTGAAAAAAGAATATTTTGAAATATCATTGAAATATCAACACTAATAAAAGAGAAACATGCAAATTGGTGTCACTCCACTATGCCCACCAGCCAATTGGATGAGTATGCAAATTAACCCAACAAATATGGTGGTTAATTTGCATATGCAGGCACAGACCAAAGACTGAAGGCTCTGGTCAGACTAAAGACTGAAGGCTCCAGGAGAGCGAAGACTGAAGGCTGAAGATGACTGAAGACTGAAGAGGCTTGGCTTCTCCACTGCGGCTGGAGCAAGCAGCCGAAGCGAAGGCCTGGATCCTGGGTGCCAGAGGAAAACCGGTGCTGGCAGCCAGGGGAAGGGAAGGCCTATTGCACGAATCTCTTCATGCAACGGGCCTCTAGTGTATTATAGAATGGATTTCTATATGTATTCAGTGATGGCGAACCTATGACCCGAACTCATTTTTTTGGTTGATTTTTCTTTGTTAAATGGCATTTAAATATATAAAATAAATATCAAAAATATAAGTCTTTGTTTTACTATGGTTGTAAATATCAAAAAATGTCTATATGTGACACGGCACCAAAGTTAACTTAGGGTTTTTCAAAATGCTGACATGCTGAGCTCAAAAGGTTTTCCATCACTGATGTAGTTCATTCTATTTCTGGACTCTCCATACTATTTATGTTCCATCATCACACTAATTAGAAAGCCTTTATATTAGGTTGTATTATCTAGTATGACTATTTACTTCCTTGCCTCTTTTCCCTTTTAGTGCATCCCTAGCTATTCTTCAATGTTTATTTCTCCATATGAACTTTGGTATGCACTTGACTACATTCATTTTTTAAAAAAAAATCTTTGTTATATTTATTGGAATTTAATTAAATATAACAAGTCTCTGTTTTTGGATCCCAAGTTCCATTTAATCTCTTATGCATCATAATGTTTATCTAAGAGCCACAGCCCTCAAATTGTATATGGAAATTAAGAATGACATTGCTTTTCATGGAAAGAGATACTCCATGCACTATACAGTCAAATGAAGATTGTATATTCAAGTATAATCAGAAGTAGATTGATATAATTATCATTCTATTCATTAAAGCATTCTTTTAAAAACTAAACAGTAAGATGCCTCAATTTATTTATTAGGATTCTAGGATGTTGACAAGCCATCAACAGGCTAAAATCTTATGTTTTTGAAAAGATTATTGATTATCTACTCTTTTAAAAACTTTAGGGGTAATTTCTGAAATAGTACTTATTAATGTAAATGTGTTTTCTTAAGGTATAGCCCTACTTGCCACGTTAACTATTCTTTAAAATCCTCACTTTCAAGTGTTAGTATACATTTTAGCTATAGATATTCTCACCAAAATAATATGATTGAATAAATTATAATTTGTATTCTTAAGAAGTGTTTGTATCTGAAAACAGTTATCCATTTGATAGTGACTATTCTAAATGGGGAAACACACATGAATTGACACTGTAGAATGTATTTTAACATCACTTTAAATTGGCAAACAAAATCTCTTTAACTATTAAGGAACAAAATCATTATGCTTAAGAAAATTACTCTATCCATGAGAGTTTAGAACAGGACTCATCTAACGAAAAACAATAATTGTATATAGAAAACAAAACCAGATATACAGCAAAACAACACAATACATTATTAGTCTTTTAATAATATGTTCATATTTGATTCCATTACCCAAACATAAAGTGTTAGCCTAAGTTGCTTTCTACACTTAAAGGGCATCAAACATTTCAATTATTAATTTGAAGCTCAAATGATAGTTCTACTGTTTGTACAATTTAATTTGTGAATTATAATTTCCTAATTCAAGTGGGAAATCATTTTCTATATGAAGAACATATTACTTAAAATATAGTGAAATTCTACATTTCCTAGATTCAGATGCTAAATAAACTTTTTCACACAATTTCAGTTGACGGTTAGCAGCATCTGTTATTGAATAAACAAAAAAAAAATTGGATGCAACTATATATACAGGGTGTGGCAAAAGTATGTTTATGGTTATATATGAAACAGAGTTTATTATATTATTACTAGAGGCCCGGTGCATTAAATTAGTGCAGGGGGGCAGAGCGGGTCCCCTCAGCCCAGTTTGCACCCTCTCCAATCTGGGATCCCTCAGGGGATGTCCCTGCAGGATTGGGCCTAAACCAGCAGTCAGACATCCCTCTCACAATCCGGGACCACTGGCTCCTAACAGCTCACTTGCCTGCCTGCCTGCCTGATTGCCCCTACCTGCCCTCCCCTGCTGGCCTGATCTCCCCTAACTGCCTCAGCCTTGGCCCTTGCCACCGTGACTTCATATGGAAGGAAGGCAGGATGACTGGAAGATGTCCACTTAACCCACTCTAATTAGCATATTACCCTTTTACTAGTATAGATCCACTGAGCCAAACTCATTTCAGTGATTTAATAATTTTTGTATTCTTCATACAAACAACTGTAAAACTACTTTTGCCACACCCTGTATTTTATACAAATAAGGCAAAAATCTACACATAGTGTCAAATTTTTCTTTGTTTTTCACAGCTGTAAGCCTATTTTCTATGAGTCTGTCTCTATTTTGCATGTTAGTTCATTAGATTCCACATGATCGAAATCATATGGTGCTTGACTTTCTCTGACTGGCTTATTTCACTTAGCTTAGTTTTCTACAGATCCATCCATTTGTTTTCATATAAAGTCTTCATTCTTGAAAAAAAGAGGTCCATGAAATTTAATTTTTTAGCAAGGGACATGATCTAAGATTAAACAAACAAAAGCTATAATTGTCGAACAGGCAGAGGAAATTATTATTGGAAAAACAGTTTGTAACTTCCATTAAAAATAACTTAAAATGCTCTTACTTTACTGTGCCTGCCTTCCAGGACATGCTTCCTACTTCTTGTGTATACTGAGTGTTGATTCCACTGATCTTGCTTCTTTAATCAGAATTGAATAAGAAAGGTTACATCCTTTTTTTGGTCATGGCTTAAATATCATCATCTCCAATATGCATAGCCTGAATACCCTTTTTAGAATTGAAACTAACATCACATATATGGATGCATATACCTTAAATTGGGAATATTCTATATCTTTGGATTTAAATGTATATCTGGGCTATTTACCTAATAGGAAATTCTTAACAAATTAAGCATGGCACTATTTTAAATGGAGATATATAAGCTATTTAACGTAATTTTTGAAAGGAAATAAGAAAATCTATCTCCTGCCACTTTTTCCTTTAAATTTCAGTCACACTGGTGGGATTTTTATCACATTCATATGCCACATTCCTCAAGCCCCTGGGACTTTGCTATAGCTGCTCCTCTGGCTGACATATTCTTCCTTCACAGTTCTGCCTACTTTCCATCACTTATCTCTCAGTTCAAATGTCACCTTTACTGAAAGACCTTTAGTAACACTTGATGAGCACTCTAGCTAGCTAATGTGTACCACTCATACCCCACCAGGCACTTCCAGGATCAGTTATATATTTTACTTGCTTTGTAAATTATGTAACTATCTAATTAGATATTAAAATGTATTATTTACTTATTTTCTGTATCCTCAACTGTTTCCCTTGCCCCAAATAAAAAGGACAGTTCCACAATAGTTAAAAGGTTATATTCCCTCTGGCTTTTTCACCACAATATTCCTAGTTCCCATCACAATACCTGGAATAGTTGGTATTCAAAACATTATCCTTAATTCAATAAATTATTCTGAGCAGTCCATTAATTCTGATCTCAGAAATAGCAACTTGCCAACATACTTTAGGCATATTTTGTAGATGTGGTCCATGTTAATATCTCTGCTTGAGAAAACCAAACTTGTTTATTTTTGCTTTAAAAAACATGTTAAATTGGATGCCTTAAAAAAATACAGAAGCTGTCCCAATTATTTAAGTATGTTGATGTTTTAGTTTGTGTGTGAAAATAAAAGTATGAAAATAATTACTAATTAATTGCCAATAAAAATTAACATGTTAACATAAAAGTTTATTATGTTACTGTTTTTAACAATGTGATAAATTAGTTATGGTATAGAATTTCATAGTAGAGAGGATAAGGCAAGGTCATTCAAGTCAAATCAATTTATGAGTTACCAAAGGAGATTACTATATTGTTAGTCTGATGCCAACAATTATTTTCTGCCCTATTATAACATTTTAAGAAAAATATACATATAATATGTGTATATAAGCATAAATATATGTAATGTATATATGTATATATAGTATATATAGGGTGGGACAAAAGTAGATTTATAATTGTTCATATGGAAAATAATACAATAATAATATAAGAATAAACAGTTTTGCTCACAACTGTAAATCTACTTTTGCCCAGCCCTGTATATGTATAAAGTATGTATATATGTGTACACACATATTCTCCAGGTAAATATCTTTTTTTATTATTCATCTAAAGCTTTTCTCAGCCAGGGAACATTTGGCAATGTCTAGAGACCTTTTTGGTTGTCATAACTGAAGAATGCATCTGACATATAATGAATAGAGGGCAGAGATGCTGCTAAGCTTGCTGCAATGCATGCACTGGGCAGTCTCCCATAACAGGATTATTTCACCCATGTAGTCAATAGAGCTACTATGGACTGGATATTTAGTTCCCCTCAAAATTCATATGTTGAGCCGTTCCACCTCTCCCTTCAAATGATGGTATTGGGAGGTGAAGCCTTTGGGAGAGGTTTAGGATTAAATGAGGTTATGAGAGCAGACCCTCATGATCAGGATTAGTGCCAGTGCCCATAGGAGAGACATGAGACAGCTTGCTGCTCTCTGCTCTCCACCATTTGAAGATGCAATGAAAAGTTCATTGTCTGAACCCAGATCAGGGGTCTCACCAGATGTCAACCATGCTGGCGCCCTGATCTTGGACTTCCTGTCTCTAGTACTGTGCGGAGTCTAATTTGTTTGTAAGCCACATAGTCAATGGTACTTTGTTGGAGCAGACAGAGCAGACTAAGACAGGAGCTAACCTTGAGAAATTCTTACTAAGAGATAGTATTTTAAGTATTTTGATATTTTACTTCATTTGCTAGTATAAAAATATACCAATTTTCCAACAGTGGGAATAAATTTCAAGCTATTTGGCAGTTGGTTTTAATTGGAAATATTCAGCATGACCAAAGTATTCTTATAATCATGGCATTCACAGTGACAAGCAAATAATGTTCTTAGCTTCAGTTACATACACCTAAATTCATAGCCTTCCTCTGGATCACTTTGCAATACTCTATTCAAACCATATTTTTATTTTATTTTTATTCTAAGAAAAGAGTAGTAAACTGTCACTATTTGCAGATGACATGACATTACATATAGAAAACACTAAAGACTTGACCAAAAACCATTAAACAAATTCAGTTAAATTTGCACGACACAAAATTAATATTTAAAAATTGGTTATATTTCTATACAATCATAACAAACTATCAGAAGGAGAAATGATGAAAACAATACCATTTACAATGGCAATTAAAATAAACACCCAAATATTAATTTAACCGAAGAAGTGAAAAACATGTACACTGAGAACTATAAAACATTAATGAAAGAAATGAAAAACAATACAAATAATTTAAAACATATTCTGTACTATGGATTAGAAGACATAATATTGTTAAAATGTCCATAGTACCCGGAGCAATCCATAGGTTCAATGCAGTTTCTATAAAAATTCCAAAGACATTTTTCACAGAAATAAAGCAAATAATCCTGAAATTTGTATGGAACTACTATAAGACACCCCAAATAGTCAAAGCAATCTTGAGAAAGAACAAAGCTGGAGTCATCAATGCTTTCTAATTTTAAACTATATTATAAAACTATAATCATCAAAACATTTTGATAATGGTGTATTTTGTAACAGAATGATATTCCAAATACCCACCTGGCACCATGCATATTATAATATTATTGACTATATACTGTATTTTACAACCCCGTGACTATTTTGTAACTACCCATTTGTAGCTCTTAATACCTACACCTTTTTCACCTAGCCCCCCAATTCCCCTCTCCTCTGGCAACCATTAATGTGTTCTCTGTATCTATTAATCTGTTTCTATTTTGTTTGTTCATTTATTATTCTCTTTAGAGTCCACCACGAAGTGAAATTATATGCTACTGTAGTGTGAGGTAGTACCAAGAGAGGCAGACTTAGGATATAATAGGCATTGAGCTACAAAGACTATTGAACGCTAGCCTGGAATGCTATGTTTAGGACCCAGGCTGAGAAAACTTAGTATAGAAAACTCTGTATGGATCCTTTCTAAGATTATAACTCTGAACACTCCGAGTCTTTAGAGGAAGCTTACCTTTTCCTATTAAGCATTAGCAATTCCCCAATTTGGGAATACCATGCGAAGGCCTCTTCTCTGCAAAGCAAGAGGTGTCACACAAGCACTGTCCCTACCCTCACTTCTGGCAGCCAAGTTGATAAGTACATTTAAATTCCAGAGTAACTTAGATGGATATATAGCCATTTTGATGACCCATGAAGTCATTATCAAATTGAGTGGCTCTAGCAACACTTCCTTGTAGAATAAAATGATACATCTAGAATTGAGCCAGAAAAGGACCAGAAGGCATAAGTAAATTGCATGAGCATGTAGCCTAGATTCCCATGTCACTCACTATATTTTCATTCCTCTCTCACCTTGTATCTATGGGTATATCGAGGGCATGTAAAAAATTCAACCTTGGTGTATAGATAGATTGGCTCCATATATAAAGCAAAGCAAAAATAAATAGAGGCTACACTGCAGCCACACTCAGTGGTAGCTTTGAATGATAGTGAGTGAAAATCTTCCCAATAGACGGAACTTCTATTGTTACAACTGCTCCTTTACTTTATGGGAAAGGAGATGTGGCCAGAGATGAGAATACCTGTGGAATTACCAGCAGTGGTGAATGGCCTGAAAGTTGAAGGACTGAGATATCAGATGAAAGGAGGTCTAGGGGAGAGGCATGGGGATGGACAATTGTAAATGGGCATCAAGTGTGGAAATTTCCATGTCTGGTATGAATGCCTACCAAAGAGCACTCACCTTGGAAGAACAATGAACAATTAAGTAGACAATATCACTCAGTTGATTGATATTGAATAGCTTTTATCATTGGATATACCACATCTGG
Organism: Myotis davidii; assembly: GCF_000327345.1. Taxonomy (NCBI): domain Eukaryota; kingdom Metazoa; phylum Chordata; class Mammalia; order Chiroptera; family Vespertilionidae; genus Myotis; species Myotis davidii. The sequence continues at coordinate 152,723 of NW_006298347.1, forward strand.
CATGAGATGTAGGTACAGAAATATAATTATTGGGTTAGAGATGGAGACCATACTTAAGCCCAACATCATGGACTTTCATAATCTAGCTTCTGCCTCCTCAGAATGTTCAATGTCTCAGAAAGAAAGAGCAATTTTGAAGTACCCGTATGTCACTTGTCCTCATTCATTTGGTGGCAAATTGATTCTATTAGGTTCTTCCACCCTGGAAGGGGTAACGAGTCATTCTCACAGGGATTGACATTTATTTTGGGTTTGGGTTTGTTTGTTTTGTGTTAGATGCAGAACCCCAGCCCACTCTCTAGGGACTTAAAGTGCCTGATATTCAAGCATAAAATTTCACACAATATAACATCTAGCCAGAAACATATTCACACTGAAGGAGGTATAAGGCAATCCAACTGGCACGTACACTCAATAGAAAATAATTAGTGTAGTTATTTCTTGAGGAAGGAAGCCCAATAAAATTCACATTACCATTACACACGTCTTAAGCTTTCCCAATGGGCCCATGAAAATTCAGAATTACAGTGGAAGTGGCCTCTACATAATAATTGTAGTAGAGTTTTAAGTGCTAGATAGAAGGCTAAAAATAGAATCCAATTGTGTAATCATGTTTTCTAAAAACAGATCATGACTTAAACTTTATTAAATATTATATTAAAAATTTAGATGGATGAGCAGAATTAAACATATTGAACGGTACATAAGCAAAATAAATATTACTTGTCATTGGAGTCATTAAATATATTTTCCATTAGAAAAAAAGGTAACCAATATCAGATTAACAAACATTTTCACTCTCGATTCTCACAGATAATACTGGTCCACAAAATTGTGTGCCACAGAAAATAGGAAGATAGACAAATGTGGACATACAATGAGTTAGAAATTGCATGATTTCAGGTCTGAGAAACTTTAGAGAAATTATGTTTACCCAAAATTTATAGCATAATGTGCTGAAATGCTACATGAAGTTTCACCACTCGCTTTTTATTTCAGAGCAATGCTCTCTATATGCATACTATATGCATATTATATTTAAGTTTAGTGTTTTTAGAAATGGATTCGAGGTAAAGGTACTGCTTCCAGAAATAGCTAAAGCCAATCACATGCATGTATACAGGGTGTCCCCCAAAATGTATAAACACTTTAACAGGCCCAGCTGGCATGTCTCAGTGGTTCAACATCAATCTATAAAACCAGGAGGTCAAGGTTAGATTCCTAGTAAGGGCACATGACCAGGTTGTGGGCTCGATCTCCAATGTGAGACATACAGGAAGATCAATGATTCTCTCTCATCGTTGATGTTTCTATCTCTCTCTTCCTCTCCCTTCCTCTCTGAAATCAATATAAATATATTAAAACACAGACACTTTAACAGCTGATAGCTCCATTTTGAAAGTGAAATGTATTTTAACAAACACTGTCTTTATAATTATTCAAAGTATGTGTATACATTTTTTTTTAGGACACTCTATATATTGTGGAGAAAAGTACATAATCCTGTAAACAAAATGCCTCTTCCTACCAATGCTGGAGTGGACAAGTTTATATTTGAATAAGTATTAACAGATTACATGCAGGTAAAGTAAAACAAGAATGGTTACAAAATAGATCCAGAGATGGAGAAGCATGGAACAGACTGTAGAATCTCAGAGGGAAGGTGGGGGTAGGTGGGTGGGAAGACCTCAATCAAAGAACTTGTATGCATATATGCATAACTCATAGACACAGAAAATAGTGTTGTGAAGGCCTAGGGAGGTAAGGGTAAGCTAGAAGGGGTCAATGGGGAAAAATGGGGACACAGGTAATACTTTCAACAATAAAGATTTTTTTAAAAGAATGGTTACAGAATCTGGACAGAATTTAATGCAATTCATACAGAAAAGCAAAAACAAAAAAAGAAAAGAATAAAAATTTCTCTCATTTCTTTGAGAAACAAAACACACCTTGTGATTGCTTCTCATACCCCTCTTGGGGGCCTTGTACATTGATCTTAGAGATTTGTGTTTACAGTTCTAAGAATCAGAAGGCCGTGGGTATTGTGTTGTAAAATTCAAGAAGACATTTAAGAGAAAAGAGTGGGGGGGAAAGTTCTTCCCTCTTTTACACACACACATACATGCACTTTTAGTAAGGCCGTGTAAAATATAGGTACAAAAATATTAAAATATTTATGCTATTTTTCACTCCCATATGTCTTTTTATTGTGAGCCAATGCTCTCAAATTCTCATTTGATATCCTTTGAATATAAAAATAAAAATCTTATTAATATGAACCGAGGGCATGGGTTTCCTCACCAGCTATGTAATTCTGTTTCTTTAAGAGATATCTCCCCTGAACGAAAGAATTGACTGAGAATTCTGTTTAATGAAGTTGGCTCGTTTAATAGATTGGTTCATATTCGACATGAAAACCACTCTTCCATGCACAGGAAGGGTGCCTTTTTTTCTGATGAGCCTTTCCCACGGAGCCCAGTCCCTTCCCAGCAAGATCATATATTTATGGTTGCAACCTGAGGACCAACACTCGTGTGGCCAGTGTTCTTATTTTCCTGAAAATGTGGAACAGGCAAACGATCTAGTTCTGCTCTTTGTATTCAGACCTTTGTTCCATCGTCTGCATTTCTGTCACCCAGCACATTCTGCTTTCCATACCACACATAACTCTCACAGTCTCTCGCCACCTGCATCACCAGTCAGTGGCGCTTCTGTCTTCTAAAATTAAAACAAACAGATAAGACGGGTCTCTTACTCTTTCTCCTTTATCTGTTCTTCATAGGGTTATCCATTTACCAGTTCTCACTGTCATATTTTCTGTCATTTCTTTGAAATTTTGGTAGAAGGGAAAATAGGGGTTGGTAGTTGTCATCTTAAATCAGAATCCTAAACTATAATTCCGATGTGTGTGCCTCCCGGTGCATTAGTCCTTCTGCCTGGAGTACTTTTGTCTCCCCTGTCATTTCCCTGACATACCTGAGAAAAGCCTTAGGTAAATTTGAAGACACAATGAATTCTCCCTCCAGAGTGACACCTGAAACCCATTCCCATATTTGAGGAATACATCAGTGTATAGTGCTTAGGGCGAAGCAGTACCCTGCTTTCTACTACCAAAGCCAAACGTCGCAGATGCTAGACTTCTTTGTCCCTTTGACAAGTGTCACATACTTGATGTATTACCTCAGGCTTTGAATTCATATAATGGTACTTGGAAGCATCATATTATCTATGGAAAATATATATCTAATAAGTTCATGTTCTGTGTATTTAACACTAGTTGATTTTTTAAAAATAGAGTTTATTGATATTTTACAGAGAGGAATGGAAAGGGACAGAGTTAGAAACATGGATGAGATCAACTGCCTCCTGCACACCCACTACTGGAGATGTGCCTGCATCCAAGGTACATGCTTTTGACTGGAATTGAACTTGGGACCCTTCAGTCCCCAGGCCAATGCTCTATCCACTGAGCCAAACCGGTTAGGGCACTAGTTGATTTCTGATACGTATATTCAACCAAAGTTGAACACAAACACTGGTACAGGGCTTCCAGCAAGCTCTCAGGAAGTCCCTACTTTGAGATTGGGTTTTCTGCTCCATTCAGACTGAATGCAGTACAAATTAGTGTTGGTATTAGAACCTGACAGTCTAAGACTTGCACTAATGAAAGAATTCATTAAATCAATATAGAGGATCTTTTAGAATGAGGCGCTCATTGAAGCCTCTGGGGTTTTCCTTGGCTACTCCTTACATAGAGAAAAGGACAGGAAAAAAAAATAATAAAAAAAATAAAAGGACAGGAGAATTTTAGTAACTGCACCATTACTAGTCTTGTGGACACAAGGAAAAATATTGCATGAATAACACACAATATATTAATGACTCCAAGCTGAAGTGTGATTCAAAAATTCAGACAATGGCCGAAACCGGTTTGGCTCAGTGGATAAAGCGTTGGCCTGCGGACTGAAAGGTCCCAGGTTCGATTCCGGTCAAGGGCATGTACCTGGGTTGCGGGCACATCCCCAGTAGGAGATGTGCAGGAGGCAGCTGGTCGATGTCTCTATCTCATCGATGTTTCTGACTCTCTATCTCTCTCCCTTCCTCTCTGTAAAAAATCAATAAAATATATTAAAAAAAAATTCAGACAATGAATCTAAAGATATATTTGAAACACATTACCTAGTTTATTCCATTACAGTTTCCTGTATGGACTTATAAGAGGCCTTAATACACGTTTAAGAGGCCTTAGTACATGATAACACTTTGTCTAAATAAATCTATACCTCTTTCATAAGTATAAAACAATAAGTTATATCCAAACCTGACGTCATAGTTTAGTTGTTTTTAAAATAAAACTTCATGCTGCTTATCACAGCAAACCTGTGTGTGCACTGCGAGGCTCTTCTTAGAATCCCAGGGGTCAGGGCACAGTGGTAGGAAGCTAACCACTGGGAGAAGGAGGGCTACCCCTAGGGAGCCAAAATGTCCCCAAGAGCCCCTCCACAGCCACGCTGCAGGGGACCAGAGCCTCCAGCCAGGAGGCTTCCAAGAGAGGTGACACCAGGGGATGGCCTCGGGGCACCATGTTCCACCACTTTACGGAGAAGGGGCTCTAGAGCACTTTGGTGCCACAGATCATCTCCCAGGGACAAACGTGGTCAAGGGAGAAGTCACGATGAAGGTGTCTTTTGCAGCCTCCTGGTTTCTTCCTAGCTTCTGACACTCTTCCTCAGGTTTTGAAGCTAGTCCATTCTAAATGTATGAAGCTCTTAGACATTTGTTCAGTTGAGTCGCATGGAAATTAAACAGCTCTGAGTAAAATGCAAATTTTCTGACAAATTGAGTGTCAACAAATGAAGGATGATTCAGCCTGTCCCATGAATTTACCTTACTAGCTGCTTGGCTCTTTAAATTTTAATTCCTCTCTTCTGAAGGATTTGGCAATTTTCATCTGCCTCCATTTGCATTACATTGAGTTTGATAGGCTACCCCGTTGAACCCAATTTGGTGCTAAAAGTTAACAGAGATTCTTCTACTTGCCGGATGCTTTACTTGTGATATCTTAAACTAGTTCTTCTCTTGTGCATATAAATTATGAGTTGATGCTTAATTTTACATGTCCAGTTGACTGGGCTGTAGGGTGCCCTGATATGTGGTCAGACATTGTTTTGGGTGTGACTGTGAGGGTATTTCTGGATGAGATTAACATTTGAATTGGGACCCTGAGTAAAGCTGATTGAACGCCTGAATATTCTGCCTGCACCTCATCCAATCTGTTGAACACATGTATAGAACAAAAGGCTGAGTAAGGGAGAGTTTACTCTCTCTGCCTGATTGCCTTAGAGCTGACACATCTGCCTTCTCCTCTTGCCTTTACCCTGGGAGTTGGACTGGAACTATACCATGTGCTTGCGCAGGTCTTCACCTTGCTAACTGCAGATCGTGGGACTTTTTAGCCTCCAAAACCACATGAGCCAATTCCTTCTAATAAATCATATACACATTGTGTAATAAATTATATATACATACATATATACATATATATTATTGGTCTGTTTCTCTTGAGAACCCAGACTAATACAAATGAGGATCTGTTACAATGCACGTTCTGACTTATTAATGTTGACGGTGGAGAGATGGCAGCTCTAACTATGCATTTGCTACAAACCCCAGATGATGCCAATACTTGAGGAACAAGTAGCTAGGATTTCAAGCTTTTGCCTTTTCAATAACAGATTATGGAATTATAGTGATGCCTCCATTAGTATAACATATACACTTTCTGTGAACAGTACACTTTAGTTTTAAGAACAAATTGAGATAACCTGTATTCCATGATTTTGCAGTTTGTTTCAAAAAAGGTAAATCTGTAAACCCAAAAATTACTTTACAGTTTGTTTCAGGAAATTCTTCTTTTGTTGTGTATTTTTTTTATTTGCTAATCCTCACCTGAGGATATTTTTCCGTTATCTTTTTAGAGAGAGTGGAAGGGAAGCGGAGAGATAGAGAGACAGAAATATTGATGTGAAAGAGACATGTCAATTGGTTGCTTCCCACATGTGCCCCAGCCAGGGCCTGGGATCAAGCCTTTAACCAAGGTACGAGCCACAACCAGAATAGAATCCGAGACCCTTCAGTCTGTAGGCCAATACTCTCTCCACTGAGCCAAACTGGCTAGGACATGCTTCAGGAAATTATTAAAACCCAACATGAATAAGACAGAAGCCTCACAAACTTTGCTCTGTCCCCATCACTTCTCTGCCTTAAAAGATATACCTTAACCCCCGTGAGCCAAGAGTCCCCAGAGCCCTCGATATGTCCCACTCTGACTTCCCCTACTGAGATAGTTCAAAGACTCTGTCAAGGAAGTCTTTCCCCTTACTGCCGTGAGGTCAAATAAATTAAGGTTTGCTAACAAGCTGTCTGGTGACAATTCATAGAGTTGTGGGTTGTTGTTGTTGTTTTAATCTAGCTTAATCTTTTCGAAAACATATTGAGTGGTAATTAAACACAACACCTGTTGTTCCAACAATGTAGATAACTTGATTTAATGTAATAAGAAAAACAATGATTATCTCTGCACAAATGTAGATAATAGCAACTAAATTAGGACTAATACCTGACCTACAGTGAATGTTAGATGCTATTTTTTTAAAGGTGCTTTAGAAAATAAATGATGTTAAGCGCAGCTGGCATGGCTCAGTGGTTGAGCATCGACCTGTGAACCAGGAGATCACGGTTTGATTCCCGGTAAAGGCACATGCCTGGGTTGCAGGCTTGATCCCAAGTGTGGGGCATGCAGGAGGCAGCCGATCAATGATTCTCTCTCATAATTGATGTTTCTATGCTTCTCCCTTCCTCTCTGAAATCAATAAAAATATAAATGTTAAAAAAAGAAAATTGGTGATGTTAAAGTACACATTTAGAATCTCTGAAATGTTCTCCATAATCTATTATTAGATGTCATGTACACATATATGCTTTGTATAGTAAGAAATGGAAATCTGAGAGTAGAATTAAACTATTTATGAGAATTCCAAAGGCTCAGAGCAGAACTGGGGACATTAAGCAAGTTAAGTAACTACTGTGGGCCCAATATCCCCATGTATAAGTGATAAATGGGGATAATAATAATACCTATGAAATAGTGATGTTGAGAGAATTAAATCAGTTTAAAATATACAAAGCGCTAAAAGGGGATAAACTGATAGGGCTGGGAGACGTATTTCTTCTCTTCATTCGGTCATTTAGCAAAAGGCTAGTTAAACATAATCTCTGACTAATGGCATCAATATTACTATTTCAACTCTCTAGTTGAGCTCCATAGCTCAATTTCCTGAAGATTTATTCCTGTGCCAGAAGGGTTCAGTCCATTATTACATAGTTGGATGTATGGTCTATTTTTCACAGTGCATATTATAAGAAATCTGGGAACTGCAGATAGGGGGGATTCAAATTATATAATTACAGATATTGTTGAAATAATATTGTCTTTGTGCTAGAGTTTCTGGATTCACAATGGTAGTGTAAACAACTGCAAGTGGTTCACATTATTAATCAGGTGGCACTGATAGGCTGTGCTAAACTAAATGAGAATGCCAGAAAATCCAAGTATTATGCTGAGAGATATATCCAAAGAATTTTGGTAGAATAAAAATATTCGGGTGAATTTAATATAGCCCATCCACTCCATAAAGACATGCCATGGGAGGGCCCAGAGGACACTCTCTTCCCAACAGGGGTGTCATCATCTTTGAAAAGAGATTTCATGCAGTTTTATATAGCCTGGTAGGATGCTCTGTAGCGGAAATGAATTCAATCCGACTGCATTCAAGAGAATGAGAGGACCCCAAGGGGGTAGAGATCAAATAGTGGAGTGTAACTCCTCAGCCAAGTGGGCATGGTTGCCACAATAGATTTCAGAGCTAGCATTGTCACCACAATAGCCTGCCTTAAACAGTCTTTGTAGAGTCTAATTGTTCATGACCCTAAGGACTGAAATAGTGGGCAGGTTCCCAAAGGTCATCTTTATAGTAGCTACAAATTATTATTTTTTTGATTGTGGAACTAAAAAAAATGTGTGTGTGTGTGTGTGTGTGTGTAAGATCCTAACTCATTTTCAGGAATGTGTGAATTTAGAATCTTAGAACTCATTGACTGAAAGGGAGATTAGATAACCCCATGAGACTCTCCTCTAAGAAGTTGTGCTGTATGGATTTTGGTACTTCCCCTTAGCCTTTCTCAGTGAAACCAGGGGACATTCTTCAAGGTAATTATGCATACAGAGAGAGAAATGCTAAGATATTTAAAAGAATTTTAAACACAGACTCTCAAGTAACACTTTAGATATTGTCACATCTTTATGTGATACAGCTGTATTATTTTACACATCATCAGAAATACAAACTAGATGCCATTTATCCACGTACCTTTCAACTTATTATTATGGTTATGATGAATATTATAATTAATGTGGTGAAAAACATGGAAATACTTTAGAAAACATGGTTTTGATTCACATTTCCTCTTAAGAAATAGAATATTTTTTTTAGAATTTTATTTTATTTTATTTTTTTTAATGCTTAAAGTATTACAAAGGGTATTACATATGTGTCCTTTTTTTCCCCTGCCCTTGACAATCCCCTGGCCTCCCCTACCCCCCCAGTATCTTTGTCCAGTGGTTATGCTTATATGCATGCATGCCAAGTCCTTCAGTTGGTCTCTACCGCCCTACCTCCTGCCTAGGTGCCTCAACTCTGAAATAAGTAGTAGCTACTTTTTTTTTTAATGACCACAGAATTTTTACATTCCTCCAACTGATTGGTGATATCTATATGCCCTCTTTTATAAAACTGGGCACACTTCCCATTCCTTCATTCAT
>NW_006298347.1:161944-182088 GCF_000327345.1 Myotis davidii
AACACATATTTGCCAACGTCATATCTGATAAGGGATTAATCTCCAAAATTTATAGGGAACTCACAGAACTTAACAAAAGGAAGATAAACAATCCAATCAAAAAATGGGCATAGGACCTAAATAGACACCTTTCAAAAGAGGACATTCAGAAAGCCAAGAGACATATGAAAACATGCTCAAAGTCACTAATCATCCGAGAGAGGCAAATCAAAACAACAATGAGGTACCATCTCACACCTGTCAGACTGGCTATAATCAACAAACCAACAAATGACAAGTGCTGGAGAGGATGTGGAGAAAAAGGAACACTCGTGCACTGCTGGTGGGAATGCAGACTGGTGCAGCCACTATGGAAGACAGTATGGAGTTTCCTCAAAAAACTAAAAATGGAAAAAATAGAATATTTTTATATTCATTCATCTTCCCTTTTTATGTCTTGTCTAATCTTTTTGATTGGGTAGTCTGTCTTTTTAAATTTATATTTAGAAAAGTTTGATATATTCTAAATATTAATTTATTTTCAGCTGTATTTGTACTAATTATTTTCTATAATTTAGAAATTGTTTTAATAGACTCTTTTCTAGAACAGCTTCAGGTTCACAGCAACATTGAACAAAAATTGCACAGACAATTCCCATATACCCCTTGCCCCCCATACACAGCCTCTGTCACTATCAACATCCCTCACCAGGTTTGTACATTTGTTACATGTGATGAATCTACATTGGCACGTCATTATCACCCTCAGTCCATAGTTTGCACTGAAGGTTCACTTTTGGTGCTGCACTTACTATGGGTTTTGACAAATGTGTAATGTGTATCTATCCATCATCCTATATAATAAAAGCCTAATATGCAAATTGAATGAATTGCAGAACAATGGGTTGGTGGGGGGCAGGGCCTGCGAGTAGGCAGCGCCAAGCCAGCCAAGGCGGTGCCAGCAGGCAGAGAGAGGGGACAGCAATTGGGAGGGGTGGTGGCAACCAGCAGTGGTGGTGGTGGGGTGATGGAGGATGGGGCCAGCCTCTTCATGGCGGCACTGGCCCCCAATTGGCCTGGCAGTTGCCTTCCACAAACAGAGACCAGACTGCAGCTTAGATCTCCCCACCTAAGCTGTCAGTCAGACATATCCCGAGGGCTCCTGTACTGCAAAAGGGTGCAGGCCGGGCTGAGGGACTCCCTCCCCCCCGAGTGCACGAATTTTCCTGCACCAGACCTCTAGTTATAGTATAACACAGAATAGTTTCACTGCCCTAAAAAGCTCTTTGTGACCTGCCTCTTCATCCTCCTTTCTCTCCTTGCCCAAGTGTAGTTTATTTTTCTTGTAGAAAAGAGGCAAATAATAAGAAATACATGTAAAGGAGTAAATTGCTACTTGATGTTTTCCTTGGAATACAATAGAGTGGGGTGAGTGGATTAGGATTCTGAGGGCAAGAGGGCAGATTGTATTTTGAAAGTGCAGAGACTTGAGGGAGAAGAGGGAGTTAGTCCTGTATGTATCTGAGGAGGAGCATTTTCTGCAAAGGGCCTAGCAGCGAGAGACCTAAAGGGAGCACGCCTGCCTTTATGCAGGAATGACAAGGACACCAGTAGGGCTGAGACAAGGTTGAGGCTGAACAGGAGACCAGATTACTCAGGCCCCTTTGTCCAGCCATTCCATAAGCTTTGCCAAGGATATGGGTGTCTTCTGAGAGAACTAGCAAGCCGTTGGAGAGATTTGAGCAGAAGGGTGATATGATTAGACTTATGATCTAAAAGATCATGCTGTATGTATCATTGAGGATAGACAGCAATGCATTAAGTGTAAAAGTTACAAGATCCCTTAAGAGACTAACTGCAATACCGGCAAGAGATCTCAGCACACTTGGATTGGGACACAGTGAGGTCAGTGAAATGTAGTTAGATTCTGCATATATTCTGAAATGAAAGACAACAGAAGCTCCTAAAGATCAGATGTGGAGTGAGAGAAAGACAGAATGCTGAGTTCAGCATGACTCGGTCTTTCTGAATTCAGCTTGGGAAGTCTGATGCAAAGAGCCTGGGGCTCTCTCTCTTTTTTTTTCTTTTTATCCCCCCTGGAGGACATTTTTTCCATTGAATTTTTAGGCAATTAACACACACGTGTGTGGGATAAAGCTCTGGTAAAGTGTTTTCACTGTAGGAGTTCCCATTAGGTATATTTCAAAATGGTTATTACCTAGCAAAATTTTTATTAAGACAATATAGAACTATAAAAAATGCATATAAGCCCTTCAAACAACAATGAGCATGATATGATACTTTGATTTGTGGCCTGAAAATTATGTAAATGTATTTTCTATATGGTACATATGATTAGTCTTATCTTTCCATAATTATAAACTTATTCCATATTTCACTAACAATAAAATTAATATAAAACATTAAAATAGCAAGACATTACAAATTAAAGAAGAGAATACTGTTTTCTTAATTAATTGATCATGATTTTATAAACATGAGACACTACTCCATAGGCAGTTTATTTAAAACCACATAAAACACAATCATATACCCTTGTTGATTAACATTTACTTTTTAGAGTTTATTTTATTTTCATTGGGCTGACAAAGAATTTTAAAATCCATTTAAATACCCAATGGACTGAAAACAGTTGAGAATCACAAATAAGAGGAGGAAATGATGCACTAAAATTTAATAAACTAAGCATGACAGTAACTAAAAATCATAAAAGAATAATACATTCAGCTACATCACAAATAATATATATGAGGCAGCAATAAACACATATATAAAAGGGATACTCTTTTCAAGTCATGAAATACAATGTTAATATAGCTTATGTAGAGTGAGCATTTACAGATAAACAAGAACAAAGATAGATAAACACCCAAAAGAGTAAGTGGGTAAGAAGCTTACACAGCGTTTTATAAATGAAGCAATTATGGTAAACGTAAAAATGGCACTGTCTCTTATATAGGCAATGAGAGAAATAAAAACTGAATAAAGTAATATAATATAATTTTTTTCCCTTTTAGATTAGAAGTCTTACCAAAGTTTCAATATTAAGTCTGCATTAGCATGTTGCAACATAAATATTTTTATGCACATATGGATGAGTCATTATAAACTTACTAGAGGCCTGGTACATGAAATTTGTGCATGGAGGGGTATGTCCCTCAGCCCAGCCTGCACCCTCTCCAATCTGGGACCCTTCAAGGGATGTCTGACTGCCCGTTTAGGCCCAGTCCCAGTGGCCTAAATGGGCAGTCAGACATCCCTTTCACAATCCAGGGTTGCTGGCTCCCAACCACTCACCTGCCTGCCTGCCAGCCTGATCACCCCCTAACCACTTCCCTGCCAATCTGATTGATGCCTAACCCCTAACTGCCCTACCCTGCTGTCCTGGTTGCCCCTAATTGCCCTCCCCTTCAGACCTGGTTCCCCTCATTATCCTCCCCTGCAGGCCTGGTCTCTCCCAACTGCCCTCCCCTGCTGGCCTGATTGCCTACAACTGCCCTCCCCTGCCGGCCATCTTGTGTCCACATGGGGGAGACCATCTTGTGTGTTGGAGTGATGGTCAATTTGCATATTACCTCTTTATTAGATTGGATGGACGATAGTGTTGCTATAAATTTGAACATTTAAAATATGCACATTGCTTGACCTGCATGTCATATTGCTAGCAATCATCCTATAGAGTTAATAAAATAATTGCACACAAAGGCATGTCAATATTTTATTACTACAGAATTTAGTATGTAACAAAACAGAATAAAACAAAATGAAATATTCTAAGTGTCTATTAATAAGGGCATACTGAAATAAAATAAAACATCCATCTGCACTATGCTCACTAAATTTTCATGGAAACCGAAACTAGGTATTTTTTAAAAAAACACAACCTATTAACTAATGTATCTGTTTTGAAAATGGTATATCAATTGGGTCAGCAGCAAAGGTGGTGCCTGATTTCCAGAAACACAGCAGTGGTACTGCCTGGGGAGCTTGGGCTCCCACTACCCAGTGCTGTTTCCAGGGAATTCAGAGACTCAAGTTAGCAGAGGAAATTCATCCTCCGCCAAGTGGTCCTGCAGCTATGATGTAAAATCTCCTTTGTTCCTTTCTGTGTTCCAAGCCCAGCTCTCTGGTTTTCCTGTTAGTACAAGTGACCCAGGACATAAACTGCATTTGCAGTGATTGCCCGAGGGAAAAGGGAGGGGTGGGGGAGGTGGAAGAGGGCCATGCGAGATAAATGGTGGAGGAAAGAGACTTGACTTAGGGTGGTGAGCGCAGGAGGCAGATGACGTGTTATAGAGGCGTACAATTGAAACCCATGCCATCCCAATAAATTCAGTTTAAAAAATATAATTAAAAAAAAAATCTGCTTCAACCAGTGTCTGTTTGCAAGCCAGAAATGTGACAGACAGAGAACACATGCAATGAAGCGGAAGAGGAATTTGTTCCACGAGGAAGATATTCAGACTTTCCATATCACAATCTAGATAAGGCTCCAGCACACCCTTGCTTATAATTGCAAAGATGTCCTTTGTGATACTTGCAGAATTTAGCATAGAAATGGCCCCAAATATTAGCTCTAAGTTCAAAAAGGTTCTCATCCATATGGGTTCCCTAGAGAGAACAGAGCTATGGCATAGTGAGACAGTTGTCAGCTTTCTGAGTGTTGATACTATGGCATATTGGATAAGGCAGTTCATAGAACTGTCAGTTTATGCAGAAGCTCCAAACCATTGCAGTGGCGTGCCTTTATACAAAGCAAATGTCACCTTATGATACTGGATGTGACGCAATTAAACAATAATGCTTTTAGCCTCAGCTACTTAGGGAGCCTAATGATACTCCACAGGCAGCATTAAGGTGCCTACATTTCTCATCATTGAGAAACGTATGTCGGTTTTAAAACTCAAAAGGGGAGCTCCACTGAACCAGGAGATTTAAAAGTTCTCTTCCTGCAGTCATAGTATCCGGAAAAAAATATTAATCTGATAAAAAAATATATATATAGGCACCCAAGAAAACCACCCTTTGTAAACACAGTGTGCATTGGTTTGAGAGTGAGAGCAAGAGCTAGAGACAGCAACTGAGCATAACAAAAGCGTAAGTGACATTAAAAATGATCAAACAAATCCAGTTCTACCAGTAAAAACCCACAGACTCACTTCTTACAGGTTTTTCTCTGAACAAGTATTCTCAGGTAACAAAAAAAAAATAATTTAATGAGAAGAATTTAGAAAGAATAAATAATTAGATACTCAGACATAAATGTGAGAGATATAATAATAGTATTTACTATGGGCCAGACATGCTTATAGCTGTTTTAAATTAAATGTATTAGCTTATTTAATTTTCCCCAAAATCCTCTGGGCCATAAATTATTCTCTTTAATTTTCAGATATAGAAACTGAGGCATAGTGATTCTGAGTAGCTTTCAAGGATGCACAGCTGGTAAAGGGGGCACTTGGGGTTCTAATACGTGCTCTAAATCTAGTGCACACATGACCATGTGTATGACCATATGAAGGCATGGAAAAATCTGTAAAATATTAGGGAACAGGATGAAGACACAGATAGTAAACATTCTTTTTCTATTTAATGAGGCATCAGCTAAGTCATATATATCTAGATCTAGATCTAGATCTAGATATATTTTAACCAAAATTCCATGAGAATCAACATCAGTAGCCCTAAAGTGAACTACGAATACACCATAGAATGTGTTTTTCAGTTTAGAACACAGGCATTTGGTAGAAACAGTCAGCTCTGGGATTTCCTATTGAACATGGTTTTGCACAGGACAGAAAAAAAAGTCACTATTAAAGTACACTAAAAATAAGATTATACAAACACACAGTAATTCAAGAAATATAACTTGCAATTAAGTTTATAAGGACATGACAAATGAAGTCGTGTTATGGGAACATTTTCTTCATTTATTCAGTAAGTATTGTTGGAGCTACAACTGTGCCCATGCACTTGGGATTGCCAGTGAAGAATTTACAAAGAATCAAGAATTAGATACTCTAACACAAATGTGAGACCTAATAACAGTGAATACTTACTATGTACCAGACATGCTTATAACTGTTTCAAAGGTATTTAATTTTATAAAAATCCTATGAGATGTACAATTATTATCTTTAAAATCCTGCACTTCTAGACTTGTAGTTTAATAAGAGACAATAGAGTATCAATAATTCATATATAGTGTGTCACAGGTAATTTTCAAATGGATGAGGTAAAAAAAATATAGTTAATACTAACAGAAATTGGATATGAGGGTTGATTTTTTTACAGGAATATTTGAGCAAATCTTGAAGAAGATAATGGAGTGGGCCATAAAAAAATATCTGGCAAAATATTGTGGCATTGATGGCAACCCAAATACCCTAAGGCAGGCGAAAGTTTTGCATGTTCAAGGAACAGCAAGAAGGTCCGCACAGCAAAGTGATAAGATGAATGGGCTAGAAATAAGCTCAGAGAAATAATGGAGGGCTGAATCATCTAGGTCCTTGTAGGCCATTTTATGAACTTAAACTTTTACTCTTAAGTGTATGAGTGCCATTGCAGGGTTTTGATTAGAAGAGGAATATGATCTGAGTAAGATTTTTAAAGAATCATTATGGTAGCTGTTGACGAAGTAATGTGTGTGTGTCGGTGGTGGGGGTGTGGAGGAGACAATGAGAGAAGCAGACATTGCAATTAGGAATCTATTATACTAATTTAGGAAAGAGATCATCATGGCTGTAATCAAGGTGATTGTAGTGGAAATATACCCAATAAAAAAAGGGGCTTAAGAAAGGCAAATAATGTAGAAAGAAACAAAATAATGTGGTATCCTGAAAACCAAGGGAAGAAAGGCATAAAGGAAGAGAGAATAATCAACTGCTGGTAGCTCAAATAAGAGATCCAGAACTGATTATTGGAACCAATAATGTGGAAAATGTTGGCTTTTGAAACAATGCAATTTGTTTGGAGTGCTGGGCATGAAAACCAGAGGGGAATAGAGTTAAGAGAGCATGGGAAAAGAGTAATTGGAGAAAGCAAATACCATTTTTTTTTTTTCAGGAATATTATTGCAACATCAAGTGGTAGCTTATTAGGATATGTGATCAAGAGATTTTTGTTTTGTTTTGTTTTTACCTTTTTTAATGGAAGAAATTAAGAAATTTTTGAAAGATAATGAGAATGATCCAGTAAAATGGAAAATTTAACATAGGGGAAAGAAAATGGAGAAAATTGCTAGAGGCACTATCTTAAGGTAAGTGAGATAGAGAGTATTGAGTGACACAGAGAGATTGGAATGATCTAGAATTATGGAGAGTTCCTTCTTGATAATAGGTAGGAAGGGTGAATATGTAGCTCAGACTCTGAAAGATGGGGAGATAAGGTGTTTCAAATCTGAAAGGTGGGGAGATAAAGTGATAGAAATTCTCTTCTGTTTGCTTTAAATTCATAATGGAGTAAGAAATAATGCCATTAACTGTAAGTATGTGTACGCTTCTGCATATGTGGGTGATAGTGTGTTTGTTCATGTGTGTATTGGTGTTTGGGAGAATAATAGAGGAAATATGTCATTTTTTTAAAAAAAAAATTGAGTAGGTTTTATTTTTATCAACAGTGACTTTCTATGAAAAGTAACATGCTTCAATTTCACCTTTAAGGAAACAATATGAAAACAATACTCATGGGGACGGGCTAGTTAAACACAAAAATCCAGCAAATGGAATGATATTGGACAAAAAAGGGTGAGATTTTAGAGCAACAAAATGCACAGGAATGAAATTACAAACATCTATTAACCCACGATTCTAGAACTGTTCACATTTAAATAAGAATAAAGGTTATTTTACCAATAACTTATAACTACCACAGTAGAGAATGTTATGTATTTCTCAGATCTCACTTAGGCGGTAACCCATCACCCAGACCACCAGTCAGTTCTATGAACACCAGCCACTGCCCACGTGCACGCTCTGCGCGGCTGGGACCCAGCACAGCCGGACCCGCTCCAGGCCTCAATGTGGCCTCAAGGGAAGGAGAAAACATTTACAATCATATTGTCTGCTCAGCGCTTCCCCTTCCACCAGCCACATCTCTGCTCACTTCCAAGTATGAGTCTGAGATTTTACAGAAAATGAAGACAAAGTTGAGGCCTACAAGTATTAGAGCCTCCAAACATGATCTGGGATTTTGTGAGTAATTGGAGTAGCTTTCTCTCATATGGATCTATCTGTTACATTGAGTAACTGAACAGCAATAGTGAGTACCACTGTTCTTATCTGCTGGGTCATAGCAAGAGGCCCACACACATGTTCCAGGTTTAGTGACGCTCGATGCTCGAGTATGTGCAATGAGAAATATGTCATTTTTATATTACATTTTATTAATTAAAGTTAACATGTAGTCTGATAAGATCAAAATTCCTCAAAACTAGCAAGTAGCTTTCTTTCCTCGCATTATAAGAACATATGGAAGCCTATTCCATAAAATTTTAATCAGAGAATGAGAAAATTGTTGGGGAAATTGAGAAATTACCTTTAAATCCTTGACTTTAAGTAAGTTTGTTCAAACCATCCTGAGAGAAAAATTGCTATTTTGTTCATATTTAGTTATATTCAAACTGAATCCACAATGTTTACTCTTAAGGTTCATTTACAAATTAATAATTTCTACTAGTTTTATGGCATGTTTTTATGTTGTAAATAAAAATTTGACATGTTATTCCTGTTTCCATTAGAATATTTTAGTACTAGACACATATGCAGATAAAAAACTCAGAAATCAGTAACTTCTGAGCACTTTATGATAGAGAATATTATCACTTAAGGTAAGCAAACATTACAGAAATGAAAATTATGAAACTCTCAATAATTTAGATTTGCCAAAATAAAACCAACTATTCTTGGAAATTGCATAGCTATAAAAATGTTTTCAGAAATGGAAGAAAACATTTGATCTACCACGATTGAGCTTATGTGATATCAATATAAAATATAGAAGTAATAGACCAGGGGTCCTCAAACTTTTTAAACAGGGGGCCAGTTCGCTGTCCTTCAGACCGCTGGAGGGCCGGACTATAGTTTAAAAAAAAACTATGAATAAATTCCTATGCACACTGCACATATCTTATTTTGAAGTAAAAAAACAAAACAGAAACAAATACAATATTTGTATTTGCATGTGGCCAACAGGCCCTAGTTTGAGGACCCCTGGATTAAGGCATCAAAGAGGGGCCAGTTCGCTGTCCTTCAGACCGCTGGAGGGCCGGACTATAGTTTAAAAAAAAACTATGAATAAATTCCTATGCACACTGCACATATCTTATTTTGAAGTAAAAAAACAAAACAGAAACAAATACAATATTTGTATTTGCATGTGGCCAATGGGCCGTAGTTTGAGGACCCCTGTAATAGACATTCAGAGTCTTCTTCATTCATTAGTACATTTTCATGTATATGTAAGATGCATTTTAGAAAAGTTCTTTGATTTTAATTTATCTAATACCTAAAATTAAGTTTACTTAATTGAACAAATATTTCAACACTTTATATACTTGAAATATCCAATTATATTAATCCTTCCCAATTCTTGATTTTGTGTTAAACAATTTGCATGTGGGTGCCTGTGTGTGTATATGTGTGTGTATAATTACTTTAGACTAGCAATCTAGCACACTTAAACATTGAAATCTTGATAATGTTAAATGTACATGGACATTTGCAGTAATTTGTGCTAACAATAATAAATATAAATTTTAGAGAACTATTCCTGTCATCCATTTATTCAATCAATTAAGAAATTAAGAAATTTTTATTGACTTCCTATAGTATCCCAGGTCCAGTAATGGTACTAGGAATATTAAAAAGAATAAGCGCAATCAATCTATAACCTCAGAGGAAGTTCATTTTAGCAGACAGTTTCTATACCAATAGCCCTAGGCTAAGCCAATTATCCAAATGCTTTCTTTGGCTGACAGACTGTCAAAATTAGTGAATTATATTGTGCAGGTCATGCACTCACAAATATTTTATTGACATCCTCACTCTCTGTTTTTATACTTAGCCTGGCCCAGACATTTATGAAACCTGCTTAACATTTGCACTATGTGCTTTCAAAGACTGGTATTATACATGAATACACGATCGTGGCCATAAACTGGATTTGAAGGTCACTTTACAGTTGCAGGTGGTATTTGTTTCTAAATATTAGGGTTTTGGTATACCCAAAATAATTAATTTACTCTCTAGATTTTAAGCCATTTGAAAAATGGGCACAAGAATACAGGCATAAAAAGATCAAAGTAAATCAATGTTAGAAAATATGACTTTGTGTTCAACATGGGCTTAGAGTTTTCTTCTCCTGAATTAAAATTACTGCCTTTTAAGAGATATGTCTGTTGAGAATATGCTGAGAACGTGAATGAGGAAAATTATATAATATGAGTCTTACACAATTAAATACCCAAAGTAGTATACTGCATAAATTATTTGAAATTCTTTCTGCCCAAGATATTTGTCTATTCTTCTTCACTTGCTTAATTATTATGTCATTTATTTATAAGAATATGGATTCAAAGATATCAATTTTATCCCTTGGCTTATAATTCAATGCTACTTTATTTTATTTCTCAAGTCCCAATTTTGGCTATTGGGAGCTCTTTCAGTTGGCTCTGTGTCACTTTGACATAAGTTCCATCAGTGTAATTTGTTTTTCATAGCACTTTCTTACTTCCTAGCTCTATAAGATGCCCCAGGCTCATGTTTTCTGTTTCCCAGAATAAGACATTGTCCCAAACATTGTAGTTCTTTTCATCGGCATGTGGTATTAGAAATCAATACCTATATTTGAGAGCTAGGTGTGTTCATTGATACTGGACTATGATTGCTTATAGGACCTCTCAGATAATAGATGAGTAGAATATATTCTACCCATGTATATATACATATCTGTAAAAACTTCTATATGTAAGCATCTATATCTGTATTAAGCTAAACATGACCTCATACTAATGTTTCCAACTCTAATCCATTACTGTATGAAACATTCTAGCCTATTCCCAATGTTTATACATAACGTCCCACTCCAGTAGTAAAAAATCTGATTCCCACTATCAACCATCCATTTACTTAATTATTGAATTCTATTATACATGGATAGTGTTATCAGAATCTTAAACCATGCCATTTTAGGAAACAGCTTCATCAAGTGCAGTACTTTTGTATAATATTTATGTACAGTTTTTTTTTTTTTACCTTTAGTCTTTCAGACTACTGATTTGTAAAACTACTTAGATTAGCACATTCTTCTCTCATCACCTTCACTGTGGTTGATTTATATATTTAAAGATGATTTTGTCATATTTTACATTCCAGTATGGGATGATTTGACATGCTAAATTATATTTTTAAATTTGGATTTATTAGGGTTTACACTGTGCTTGAAAGTTCTATGGATTTTGACAAATGCATGTGCAATATATTCACTATCCTATATAATAAATGCCTAATATGCAAATTGACTGAACGGTGGAACAACTGGTGGAATGACCTGTTGCACGGACCACCAGGGGGCAGACGCTCAACACAGGAGCTTCCCCCAGCCCACAGGCCCCAGGCTAGCCAAGGCAGGTGCCAGTTGCCAGTGTGGGGGGGGTGCGATTGGCCCTGATCACTGGCCAGGCCTAATGCCCTACCCAATCACGAATTTTGTGCATCGGGCCTCTAGTCATAGTATAACATAATGTAGTTTCACTGCCCTAAAAACTCCCCGTTGTCAAGTTTTTGATCCCTCACCCTTAAAACCCTGGCAACCTGTAATGTTTTCACTGTATAAGTTTTGCTTTTTTCAGGATGACATGTAATTGGAATCATACAATATGTATGTAACCTTTCAAACTGGTTTTATTTACTTAGCAATATGCATTTATAGATCCATCTTTTATTCACACCCTGAATGCTCAGTTTTTATAGTCGATGAATAATGTTTTATAGTATGTTTATACCGGAATTTATGTTTCAGTCACCTATTAAGAACATCTCATTTGGTTTTGCAACAGGAAGTGCAATAGTCAATTTTTATGGTAAGACCCTGTTTGACTCTATAAGACACTTCCAAACTGTTTTCCAAAGTTTTTGTGCTCTTTTGCTGGTCACAATGAATAAGTGTTTCTGTTGCTCCACATTTTTCCCAGTAATTGGTATTGTTGGAGTTTTGGGATTTGGGCCATCTTATTAGTATATGTTAGTGGTATTTCATTAACGTTTAATTGGAAATTCTCTGGTGACAAATGCTGTTGAGAATCTTTTCATATGCCATTTGCCATGTGCAGATATCATTTGATAAAATATCTGTTCTGATTTTATGTCCATTTCTAATCAGTTTATATTATTAAAATATTTTATATAGGTTTTAAATGAAGTGCAGTATTGTGTTTCAAATTTTATTTTAAATTTCTCTGTACTTAAGTAAGAGGTTTTTCAGTCCATTTTTAAAAATTTTTAGGTGGATGTAAAGCAACTTCTAAATTTAATTTTTTGTTATTTCTATAACAAGGGTGGTTGTATTATTATATGTTTACCATGCAAATAAACCCAGAGAAAATTGAATTTAAAAAAAGGGTAAGTAAAAGCGAATCACAATAATCCATAGAAAGACATTTAAATAGATGCAATGAATTCCTTTTATATCATTTAATTAACTTAGAACTCTATAAATACTAAAATTATCACTGTATTCATATGAATGTATTAACCTTCAGGCATTTATACAGGTGCCTAACTTGTACACAGCAAGATATAAATATCAATTTAGGTGTCAATTAATTGATTTAAATATCTTACATTTGAGTAGCTATTTTAATTCTGACACTTAATAAACACCTATCAAAATTAGGCGAAGTTTTGATCTGCATTTTCTCATCTATTTTGAGTCAAATTTTATTTGCCATTTATTCAACTTCTAATATGTGTCAGGTGCCATGTGTTGTTCTCACTCCTCCTTAAAAAAACATTTCTCTAATTTTTCACTCCTACCAATTATGATCAATTCTGTTGCCAGATGTTTATTTGTTTCTCAAGATAAACTTGAATGAGGTAGTTCCAGGAATAAGGTAAATAGGTTAACATTTTTTCTAGTATCTTTGAACTTTATTTCTCCCAATCAATGTCTACTTTATTCCAATTAAACTTAACTTTATTCCATCACCTCTGTATAACTCAATGTTAAATTAAATTATACTACTGTGGCATCATTTTCTTTTATAACAGTGATTTGAGAATGATTTGTTCTTGATTCTCTTAGTGAAAAATTAGCCACTAATATTCTATGGCTAAGTATAGAAACTATATATATATAACTATATATATATAAATATATATCAGGAAGCTTTTCAATTTGGTTCAATATTTATTAATTATTTCATTGATGTATTTTATGTGCTTTAGATAAGATCTTCTGGTTAAATTAAAACAAATATGATTAAAAATTAAAGTGCTAATATTTACCAAGTGTTTTTGAATCTCAAAATGATATTAACAAAACATTGCTCAGATTAACACAAAATAAATTTCGATTACTTATTTAAACAATATATTTTTTACATGAATGGAAATATAATGGTAATAATTCATCACTTAACCTTTCTCGCTCCAAGAATTCCTCACATTTGTGTAGTCATGCACCACCCTAATTGATATTTATGCAGTTCTCTTGCTCATTATTTCAATGCAGTTCATGAGAGGCAAAGGTTAAGTTGTATAAACTGACTTAAGTGTAAGGTGTATTTTATAATACACCATGAAGATATCTCACAGACAATTCAAGAAAATCCGTTTCAATTATAAATTATTTTATTTTGAATGCTTTTGACATACATATTTAAATAAAATATACAGGAGACACCTATTTAAAAGCTCTGGTTTGGGCTCTGCTCATACTTTACATTGTATCAATTAATTTTTTTCCCCTCTCTCAAGAGTCAGAGTTCCCAACTGCAAACACACAACCACAAGAGTGCATCTCTGAAATGTAGTCACATCCTTTCACAACACAATTGTATGCTCATTTCTCTGGGACAAGTGAAAGGTGGTTTTGAATGCTAAAGTCATTCTCTACTCTCCCACTTGAAAGATCTCTGGAAAGCAGGGGTGAAGGATTGGTGGGAGAGATTAACCAGGGAATTTACATGCATAGCCCACAAACACAGGCAATAGTGTGGTGAAGGTTGAGAGGGGCCGGTGTGGGGTGGAGAGGCTCAATAGGAAATAGAAAGGGGGACATCTGTAATACTTTCAACAATAAAGATAAATCGAACAAAAGACAATAATGATCTTTTGTTGTTGTTGATCTTCACCTGAGGATATTTTTCAATTGATTCTTTAGAAAGTAGAAGGGAGGGAGGGAGACAGAGAAACATCAATTGTGCCCTGCCCATGTTTGGAATTGAACCCAGGACCCTTCAGTCCTCAGGCCAACGTTCTATCTGCTCTATCCACTGAGCCAGGGTGAAAGTAAAGATCATTTTAAATTCTTCTTTCCAAATGTTGATGGAGCTATTTTTATTATGACCCAATTTAATATTAGATTATATAATAGATGGATCATTTAGGACTAGAATAAAGATATATTTCTGGTACAAAGCGTTTACTGAAACAATACCACATATTTAATCATATTTAGAGCAGATAAGAAGGGAATTGTTTAAAAAATATTCATAACTTATGTATACTGGACAGTTTCTCCCCACTCCCAGAAACACCAAATCCTGTCATTTTGCCCAACTTTCCTATATTTTTAAATTTTATTTTATTGATTTTTTTTTTACAGAGAGAAAGGGAGAGGGATAGAGAGTTAGAAACATCGATAAGAGAGAAAAATCAATCAGCTACCTCCTGCTCACTCCCTACTGGGGATGTGCCTGCAACCAAGGTACATGCCCTTGATTAGACTTGAACTTGGGACCCTTCAGTCTGCAGGCCAAAACTCTATCCACTGAGCCAAACCGATCAGGGCAGTTTCCTGTATTTTTTTAAGCCAATCATTTTATCTACTCTTTTTGAGAGAGAGTTTGAAGACTCTCACATTGATACAAATAATAGATTCTCTTATAAAGTAAAATTAAACCTATAGGAAAAAATGATTTTATATCCAAGGCAAACAGAAATAAATTTGTTTTCGCTTTATTTTTTTATATTACTGATGCAGAATTTTTGGACTGGAACCCAGATTCTTTGTCCACTAGAGTGGAAGAATGACTCCATGGACAGAGGGTAGTATCACATAGGTGGAGATTTATTGAAGAACAAGTACAGACTCCCAGGTGGGGAGAGGGAAATAGTCCCATAGAATGGACTCCCATGTGGGGAGGGGGAAAAGGTCCCACTGACTTCCTGTTTCCACTGTTTATAAAGGCTGCAGTTCCTGTTTCCTGATATCCCCTCTGATTATTAAATGTTCCTGTTCGAATTGGTTACTATAGTGACTCCTGCTGCCCTCCTCCCTCATTGTCCTCCTACTCCTCCTGGACTTTCTTCCTCCTTCTTTATTTTGTAAACACAGTATAGACCTTTTTTGGCGACTCCCAATTCCCTCCCCTTGTCTTATGGGAATATATCTATTGCTGCTCCCTTGTCTTACAGAAATGTAATTGCAGCTGGCTTCCTTGTGTTATAGATATGTACCTTCTCCCAACCTGTAGCCCTATGTTTTATCCAGAGACCCCAATTCTAAAAATCCTCTAAACCTGCCTATAGTCCCCTAAAATTCCTGTTTCATTACCACATTTTGCAAAATAACATATACATTGTATATAAACATTAGACATTTATAGTCTCCTATACATTTCTTTAATTTAATAAACAATATTAAAGAATAAAAAAATAGGAAAATAATTGTAACAAGTGTGATAGAGAAATGATTACTGTCTTTAATACATGAGTGTTCAAAAATATATAACCAATCATTTCCTGCCCATTAGAAAAATAAACAAGTGTAATAACAAGATTACATGTGGGAAGAGAAATACAGATAGTCAGTAAACACAGTAAAATGTTCTTATACTCATTAAGAAACAATCAAGAATAGATATTTTATAAGACACTCATAAATCGAATTGACATAATTTTGTTTATTACTAATACTTATGGTTAGCAGGACTGTTAAGAGATAGAAATTTTCATTGTATGGTGGAAAGCCTTCTGACAGTAAATATATTTGTGTTTTTTATTCAGAAGTTCTCTAGTAAATTATCCTAAAGATGCCAAGAAATATTAATACATTAAAAATGTCCATCGCATTTTTCAATGGCATAATATTGGGAACATCACACATGCCTACTACTAGGAGTTTTGCTTAATAACTATGGTGCAATTATATGATGCCTATCACATTGCCATTAAAAGTAAATATTTAAAAAGTATTTAAGAGTATAAAAATGATAGTATAATAGTAACAAGGCAGAACATAGAACCGTAAATACAATATTACCTTAATTTTTATGTTGGTTACATTACAATAAAATGTAAGAAAGGGAAGTCACCAAAACTTTAATATTGGTTACCTCTTTGGTAGATGTGCATGTTTTTAATATACATATTTATTTGTCAATATTTTCAACAATGACATAATATATTATTTAACATTTAAATATATCATATTATTGAAAGAGAATGAACTTCAACTATTTTAACAACTTTATTAGAGTAGTTAAAATTAATAATTAAAATTGATAACATAGTTCTACATTTTCAATATCAAATTTTCAATATATGACATAGCATTAAAATTTTATTTGTTTCAAAATATAAACCGCCGAAGCCGGTTTGGCTCAGTGGATAGAGCATCGGCCTGCAGACTGAAGGGTCCCAGGTTTGATTCTGGTCAAGGGCATGTACCTTGGTTGCGGGCATATCCCCAGTGGGAGATGTGCAGTAGGCAGCTGATCGATGTTTCTCTCTCATTGATGTTTCTAACTCTCTATCTCTCTCCCTTTCTCTCTGTAAAAAATCAATAAAATATATTTAAAAAAACCCACAAAGTATAAACCTACGTAGAGAATAATTTACTTTTTTATTTTATTTTCTTTTTTTTTGTTTTTACGCAAATGACAGATATGTAATTTTATTTGTAAACTAGAGGCCCAGTGCATGAAATTTGTGCATTGAGTGCTGTACTTCAGCCTGGCCTATACCCTCTCCAATCTGAGACCCCTCAGGGGATGTCTGACTGCCAGTTTATGCCCGATCCCGCAGTCAGACATCCCTCTCACAATCCAGGACTGCTGGCTCCTAATCACTTGCCTGTCTGCCTGCCTGATTGCCCCTTAACCACTCCCCTGCCAGTCAGATTGATACCTAACTGCTCCCCTTCCAGCCTGATCACCCCCAACTGCCCTCCTCTCCAGCCTGGTCACCCACAACTGCCCTCCCCTGCTGTGATCCGCCTCATCCTCCGAGACCCATCTCCTCAGTACAAGATGGCTGAGATGCCAGGACTGGCCTCCTTTGTGCCACATGGAGCCATGGGACCCCCAGACCTCACTGCACAGAGCCTCTGGCTGCCAGGCTCCGTCTCCACTATGCGCATGGCCATCTTGTGACAGCCATCTTGTGATGATGTGAGGGGCGTGACGGCCACCTCGGCTATTATTAGTATAGATATTTTATTATGTATCTGTAGAGAATAATTTACTTTTGAAAAGTACAAAACATTTTGTATATACATAGATTTCACAACATTAATGAAATCAATTTCCACTTTCCTAGACTGATAAAAATGCTTTAGTAGATTTTAGCTATTTGTTTCTCTGAAATGCTATATGTAAATAACATAGATATGTATATATATTATACGCCTCAAAAACTTCATTCATATAATTAATAATTGCATGCCTTGCCCTGGCCAGGTGGCTCAGTTGGTGGAGCATGGTCCCCTACATCAAAAAGGATGAGGTTTCAATTCCAGGTTGGGGTACATGCCCAAGTTGTTGGGTTCAATCCCCAATCGGGGCACATACGAAGACAGCCCATGGTTGTTTCTTTCTCACATTGATGTTTCTCTCTCCCTTTTCCCCTCTCTCTAAATATCAATGGACATATTCTCTAGTAAGGATTAAAAAATAAAAATTGCATGCTTTGATGTTGTGAAAAAGGAGCCTTTTGTTAGAGTCATCCTACAGAAGTATGGAGATATATACAAATACATATACACAGTTTGGGATTAATTGCCTACATTTTATATAACAGCTGTTTCAAATGCAAAATTTTCATTTCAAAATTACTTTTAGGAAATGAGAAGATATGACATAACTCAGCTATATGGTTTTTTGCAAGTCACCATTGGATGATTGACAGCATTTGCTTTATTATTTTATCAACAATCCCAGCTGTTCAGCTTTATCAGTTAGGTTATCAGCTTGAACCATGTTGGCATTTGAACTTGAAATCTAATGACTAAACTATCATGAAGTAGTGGTTTGCCATCAATAAGACTGAGCCCTACATTATCAAGCTTGTGATTCTTAAAATACTATGGTTGTGAGTGTGTTTCTCAAGACAGGTGATTTATTTATTCTTATTTGTATTCAAGCTATCTAGCAATATCATAAAATAAAGGACAATGAAGTCAAGTTTAATTTAAAAACAACAGATACGTTAAAAGAGAAATGCAGTGTTTTCTTTAGTATTAAATAAAGTTGGAGGCTCCTCTTACACATTGAAAGGTTTCTTTGCAGAGCACTTATGTGCCTCGGAAATTGTGTTTGCTCTGCCACATTTTCCTGCCACACTTCTATGCGAAGTAAATGAATTGGCAGTTATGACTGAAATCCATATCTGATGAAAATGTTTTCATGCAAAATAGTTTGAGGGAATTATAGCTGATAGTACTTCTTTTACTTGATATAAACAAAGTGCTTTTCCAAGAGGTGTGTAAGTAACTCAGATTATAACACATTCAGGGACTTGTTAATAGTGTTTCCACTCAAAGCAGGCTGATCTCCTCTGCACTAGACTTCACTTTTCTCTTTCCATGTCTCACTGCATGATTTCTTGCCTGATGGACAGCATGCATGTGCAGCCAGGCTGTGGAAACTCAAGAAAAGTTAAAGCCATTCATCTTTTCTGAATGTCTGGATGACTATACTCAAGGACATTTTGTGTTCAATAGAGAGTTACACTGAGAAGACTGGTAGAGTACACATTTGTTTGATTGTCAGACCTGTATATGGGATCCTTCATATATAATACGTTGTTGTGTTCTGCCACTGAGTTAAATAAAATCAACAGAGAGTTCCTAGCTAGACTAAGCATTTTATTGCTCTACCCCACCACTCCTGCAAAGTGCTTTTGTAAAATTCTTTTATCAGTCTTTACAGGAGAAAATGCTAAGACAGGTGGCCAGGAAGCAAAGGCACATTGCAATGGCATGAAAAACTTGATTGTAGTAAACATTGTCCTGAACGAATAATTATTGTTCCTCCAAGAACATGTATAATCTTATGGTCGCTATAAAATGTGTGAATGAGTAAAATACATTTTTTTTTCAAATATATTTTATTGATTTTTTACAGAGAGGAAGGGAGAGAGATAGAGAGCCAGAAACATCGATGAGAGAGAAACATCGATCAGCTGCCTCCTGCAACACCTCCTACCGGGGATGTGCCCGCAACCAAGGTACATGCCCTTCACCGGAATCGAACCTGGGACCTTTCAGTCCACAGGCCAACGCTCTATCCACTGAGCCAAACCGGTTTCGGCGAGTAAAATACATTTTTATAGGAGTTTTTAACAAACCTCAAGACAAAATTATGGTGCATGAAAGTATGGAGGTAAAGGTCATGAATGTATTCAGTTTATTATTAACTAATTTCTGTACTGACTCTTCTTTTTCTTTCTGTTTTTTTTTTTCCTATCTTATGACATATAAATACAGACTATACATTGATGTACTGTTATATTAAACATTCTTTCTGGAATCATGTGTATAGTAAACAAATATATGCAGAATGTGAAATTTACCAAAATCACTTGAGGGTGTGTGTGTGTGCGTGTGTGTGTTTTTTAAATTAATAAACTTTATTTTTAGGGCAGTTTTAGGCTCACAGCAAAATTGAGCTTAAAGTGCAGAATTCCTGTATACACCCTGTCCTT
>NW_006298347.1:182138-191490 GCF_000327345.1 Myotis davidii
CCCCACCCACCACACAACACACAGTCTTCTCTGCTATGGACATCCTGCTATGGACATCTATGTATGTGGAACCTACAGTGGCACATTTGTTACATTCAAGGAACCTATACTGACGCATCATCACCCAAAGTCCGTAGTTAACATTGGAGTTCACTCTTGGTGTTGTACCTTCTATGAGTTTTGTTAAATGTCTGACACACCCTCCAGTATAGTATCGTCCAGAAGCGTTTCCCTGCTCTGAAATCCTCTGTGCTCATTCCTCTCTCCTAACCTCTGGTGATCACTTATTTTTTTTGTATCAACAACAAAGTTTTGCCTTTTCCAGAATGCCAGAGCCTTGGAGTCATACAGTGTGTATTCTTTTCAAATCTGTTTATTTCATTTAGTAGCATGCATCTATTTCCTCCATATATTTTTGTGGATGGTGAGCTTATTTCTTTTTAACACTCAATAACATTGCAAACGTGGATGTACCACAATTTATTTACCTGCTCACCTAGCGAAGGACATCTTGGTTGCTTCCAACTTTGAGCAATTGTGAATAAAGCTGCTATCAATATCCATCTGCAGGCTTTGGTGTGCACATAAATTTCCAGCTCCTTTGAGTAAATACCAAGGAGCTTGGTTACTGGATCGGATAGTTAGAGGATGTTTATAGTTTTGTGAGACACTGCCAAACTGTCTTCCAAAGTAGCTGTAGCGTTTCGCATCCCCACTAGCAATGCCTGAGTGTCTCTGTTGCACCAATTTGTTCTAAATTGAGCCCATCTTTCATCACCACCCCCCACCACCATGAAGCTTCTCCTGCCAATTACTCATTACATCACAGAGTGACACTGTTTCCACTTGCTCAAGCCAGAAAGCCATGGATCTCCTTGAATTTTACCTTCTCTTCAGGGGCCTCATTTCCAATGTCATGGACTATGGAGAAGTCAAACTCTGGGAAAAAAAATGTATTGAATCTGTATTCTTCTCTCCAATATGATTATTTTCCTCCAAATCAAGCAGTATTCTCCCAACTTGTCCTCTTGACTCCAACCTCATCTCCCCTCCATATATTATCCACACTGCAAAGTACAATTTCTCAAAGGCAAATTACACTATTCATTGCTTTCTCGATAAAATCCAATAACTTTGCATAACCAGTAAGTGTCATTATATCCTCCCATATTGCCTCACTTTCAAAATATTGAAATTCTCTTCTAAACGGTATCCCCTTTCTATGAAGTCATCTGGCATTTGCCAGAAAAAAATCCTAATAAAACCCACAATATTGAGCTATATTGTAGTTGCCTGTCCTAAAGTTCATACTCCTGGTTTTCAAAGCTTCCACAGCCCGACAAAGTACTTTCATCATCCCCTTTTCTTGCTACTACATTATAAGTGATACTTTGTGTTTCTTCTACTTATCTATTCAGTATCCTCCAAATTCTTACGTGTTAGTTCCTCTCTCCTTCATCTCTCTGAGACTCGAAATGATCTAGGTTAATATCATTTAGTTATTTCAGCCTTTGCTTTTCCCAATCATTTGTCTGTGACCATTGAATAGCTATTCTAGGTCAGCTTTTGAAGCAAAGGTGCCCTTGACCCTTCCTTCTTTTTAAAATTGCTCTCAAACTGAAAGATGTATTTGTGAAGTACAGCCCTTCTTAGATCCCATCTAGGAAAGAATAATATTTTATCCAATTGCTTGATTCTGTCTTCCTGTTAGGTCTGTACCATGTCTTACGAATTATGCCCTGCCTGAGCCTCCTCACATCCACAAGATAGTTGTACTAAATCTAGTGCTAACAGTTCATGGACAGCTTTTTACTCAAACATGATAAAACTTAAAGAAAAAAAAAAAAAGCTTAACTTCTTTTTACTTTGAACAATCACACAACAGTTAATTATATAGAACATTTCTAACTGCTAAGTTGAATATTAGATTCTCAGTGACACTACCACACTGAGCATAGGGTAATAGGTAATTGGCTCAAAGTCAGTGTTTGTTGAATGAGAGAATAAATAGATTAATGCATTTCTTAATTCAGCACAAAGTACTTGATGTCCCAAGGTCACCAATGGTAGGTTAATGATGTGCTGTGTGCTTTATGCTTATCTTTAAATGCTAGTTAAATTTGACAGCCTTTGTTGTTTGGAAAACAGATGGAACCGTAGATAAACTATTATCTGGGATTGGAACTCCTATATGCCTGCAGGCGATCAAGAAATAGCTGGATGTCATATTTTGAAAGATTTGCAATATGTGATCTCTATAGATATTTATTTTAACTAGTGTGTAGGGCCTATAATCTCTATGCCCGAGCTCACTACTTATGAGTTTTTCTTAGTCTATTAAATTTCAGGAACATATTTTATTATTATTAAATTATAATTGCTCACTATTTCAAATTGTTAAACTCCATTGCTGGATTTTTTTTTCTAAGAAAAGAAGCCATTGGTGTAAATCACAATGCTTTAAAGCATTATTTAAAATAAGAATTTTAAAATAAAAAAATGAATCTGGATGTATATCTTTATTTTGACAGGTGAGCATGATTAGGTACCCATAGAATATTCAAAAGCTCACCAATAGAGATAAAGATCGTTCTGGCCAACACATATTAAGTGAGAATTACTGGGCTGATTTGCAGGATACACTTTAAAAGGAAATTGGAACATGCCGCTTGTCCTTTGCCCTGTCTTTCCCTTATCCTCCCTACAACGTTGTAATGATATTGAAGGTGGAGTAGCCATTTGTAGCTACCAGGTGATGATAGCACTTATGGTAAAGAAGTCAGGGCCTGAGGGGAAGCAGCATGGGCATTCATGACTCTACCAGGACTATTTGCTTCTGGAGTTCTTTTAGGTAAGAAAAATGAAAACTCCCATTTATTTAAACTAATTTTTAGTTATGTTTTCTATTACTTGCAGTAAAAAATGCAATCCCTAACAAATGAGGATGTTAACATTTTTACAGGAACATATGACCTTACAAATACAGTAAAAAAAATTATTAGATTCATACAAATTTCTTGACCTGAAAGCTTTACTGTGAATACAAATTTAAACAACAATATATTTTAAAGGTTAACACTACATTTGAAATTAGTAATATGGAACACTCCATTTGAAAATGAGTATTATCTAAAAAAGTAGCCTCTTTTAGATCATAACCTAAACTCAAAATGGAATCAGTTGTTATAGTGTTTCTCTAGCAACTTAGAATTTTTTGATGTAATTTTTTTCCTACCAAAAATAAAAATCAGTTTTTATTATTAAAATTATTTCAACTTCGCATTATTTTTCTTTATTTTAACTTTCTCTAACATGTTTATAGTTATAATAGTGTAAGTCATTTATTTTTTTATCTTTCATGTTGTAAATGAGAGAGGATAAAAGGAAAGTAGTTGAAGATACAAATATTTTCTATTGAGATAACTGAAATTAGATATTTTTACCTTTATTGAGAATTTGTATTGATAAACTACATATTTAATCTTTATAAAAATCACAGCCAAGTACACTTACACTCTCCATTTTACAGATTAAGAAACTGAGGCATGCAGAGGTCAATGAGTAAGCATGCTGAGGTCAATGAGCAAGCTTAATAGTAAGGGCTGAAATTGGGATGTAAACACAAATTATCTGCCTCGTATTTTGTCCCCTTATACCAAGGGAAGCTAGATGTCATACTGTCCAAAGTCAGTATCATATCCACTCTAGAAATGTGTATTTGTTGGCCAATTTGACTATAATAGCAAACCCTATATATTGAGTTTTCATGAAGAAATATGCTTTACCTTCCTGGACACA
Organism: Myotis davidii; assembly: GCF_000327345.1. Classification (NCBI taxonomy): domain Eukaryota; kingdom Metazoa; phylum Chordata; class Mammalia; order Chiroptera; family Vespertilionidae; genus Myotis; species Myotis davidii. The sequence continues at coordinate 185,937 of NW_006298347.1, forward strand.
GCAATATATCCATTCACAAAAGTCTTAAAGATGTTCACTAAACATACAAGAAGGACACAAAGGTTGGAGTTAAACAGTTTGATCTACATTCTTTTTCTTAATTGCATTTCCCACCCTACACAAAAAGTCACTGCAGTACTTTCCTTTGTGTCATGTAGAGAAATATGAGTTTGCCTCCTCATCCATTATTCTACTGCAACCCACAGTATAGCTATACTCTCCACTCTGACTTTGCTGTGTGTGTGTGTCCCTTGATGTTTTGCTGAAGTAGAGAATATATTATAATTTTTTTCTGTATTTCTAGGCTGCTACTTTAATGTTTTGTTTTTCAAAAAATAGCAGGTTTTTCTTGGGTTTATTTTTTGTTGACACCAATGGGAACCCTGGTTGTGGGCTTCTTCAGCAATCAGAAATGTATAACTGACACCCCCTCACCCCCAATCTCATGACTATATTTTATCTTGACTCATGGTATCCTCAGTGAATCTGCCTTCTTTAACAGTCTTCCTTTGTTTATTTTGCATGTCATAGCCAGGCTTTTTAGCCTTAGTTAGTGGGAGAGCCAAATAGAACTTCATTTACTCCATATTTTCCAGAACTAAAAGAGGTATTAAATTTGTGATTGCCTGGTTGGTTGTGTTGTTGTCATCTAAAAGTCATTTTGGTTGATTTAAGATTAGCTGGTTTATTAAAATAACTTATACCAAGGGAAGCTAGATGACAGCTAAAGAAAAATGAGAAGGATGGTGCTTGATATCCCCTTGAAGCAGCTGTATTGGTCACCAAGTCTATTTTCCTCTACAAGTGTCTTAGTCAGCACAGTACAATTATTTTTCTAATGTCTTTTCTGCTTATAATAAAGATCCCCCGGAATCTCTATTAAGATGCTACTTCTTCAGGTGCTTAATGGCTGGGGTCTGTTTTTGCTGTAAGCCTTTTAAAGATGCTTTATGAGGAGTTTGGAATATGACAATGAAACTATGTACCAACCTAATTTTGACTCACAAATGAAAACCACTTAATTTTGGCTTAAAACTGATCATAAAAAGTTAAAAGAAACCCAATATCACATCTGCTTCAAGAGTCACATTTGGGAGTGTTGTTACCTTATTCCAAGAGTTTCTGATGGATTTACCCTTTCTTGCCTGCAGAACTGAAAGTCCCATCTATTTTTATAGGAAAAGACTCTGGATAAAGCCTTCAAAGATGTTGTCAAATATTAAGATTTACGTAAAATATCTGGTGTTCTATGCAGTTTGAAATCTCTAATTCTCAGAATCTTCCCACCTGATTTTATATACCAATATGTTTTCATCTGAAATTATACAAGAATATAAACCTATTGCTATAGACTGGGAAATGTTGAATCATATATTGTCAGAATTTTGAAAAATTTGGATATTTTTTAGCAAAAAAATGAGACCAAGACTTGAATTCAACCATGAGAAGTTTAACTGTTTAGGAGAGAGATGAATTTTAAGAAGCAATTGAGTTATGGGTATTCCTGGACTGAGAAAATGAAAGTAAAGTGGGTCAGAATGAGGATTGTATTATAGAAAGATGTTAATAAAAGTACAGAGTAGATCCCTAACCATTTTGGCTCAGTGGATAGCACATCGGCCTGCAGACTGAAAGGTGCCAGGTTCGATTCCGGTCAAGGGCATGTACCTTGGTTATGGGCACATCCCCAGTAGAGGGTGTGCGGGAGGCAGTTGATCCATGTTTCTCTCTCATTGATTTTCTAACTATTCTCTCCCTTCCTCTCTGTAAAGAAATCAATGAAATCTATCTATCTATCTATCTATCTATCTATCTATCTATCTATCTATCATCTATCTATCTATCTATATTTAAAGTACAGAGAAGAGACTAAATTAGACTACTAAAATAAAGGCCATTGTGTTTAAGTTGTGATTTGGTACACTGTGCCAATAGGTGGTCTTCAGATACATTCTGTCAACAATGATGCTGGCTTCTTTTGGCTTTAGAGGCACGTTCAGCCAATAATTGGTCTTCAGACATATTCTGTCCATGACACTGCTTTCTTTTAGTTTCAGAATGTCAACAAAAACAACCAAATTCAGGATTTACAATAACAGATCAAAACACAGGCATGCGATTGGGGCCAGTGAGAGCTTTAGAAGTATCGTGCGTGCGTGGGTCAATGTTTATTTTTAAATTTCCAGTGAGCGTCATATGTACCAGCTGGTTGGTTGGTCGAATGGTTGAACGGATTGTATGGTTAGTCACTTAACCTTAACTATATATGTAGATTCTCAAATTAATATAAAAACATTGATAAAAACAATGATTGATAAATTGATTAAACTTATTCTAATATCTCCCTTATACCACTTTAAGAGTAAAAACACTTTCATAGTGCTTGACTAATTTTCCTTGTGATGAAGTATTTACAACTTTAATGTCACACGCTCTCCAAATTTGAGAGAAAGCAACATATAACTGATCATATCCGAAAATGGGTTTAGGTAGGAATATTCCTACCTGGTCTAGACTTTGTCATTGTGATTTATTAATAGTCATCACAAATGCTGGCATCACAGGAAACTGTCTTCAAATTAATTTAAATGGGAGGCCAGTGTCAGACGGGACAAATCAATTATTGGAATCAGAAACACCTCTCCTTTCGCAGATCCTGGTAATACTTGAGCTTCAATTATGTTAGGTCACAATCTTTTGATAATAAATCTAGTGCCATTACAAAGACCCCATTTACTATTAAGATTTCTCAGTAGCATGATGATTGCACCTACTTTCAATTTTAATTTATGGCACAGGATTCCCAAAGGAGTAATACCATTAAGAAATTTGACACTGCTTTCTTTTAGCTTCAGAATGTCAACAAAAACAACCAAATTCAGGATTTACAATAACAGATCAAAACACAGGCATGCGATTGGGGCCAGTGAGAGCTTTATAAGTATCGTGCGTGCGTGGGTCAATGTTTATTTTTAAATTTCCAATGAGCGTCATATGTACCAGCTGGTTGGTTGGTCGAACGGTTGAACAGATTGTATGGTTAGTCACTTAACCTTAAATATATATGGAGATTCTCAAATTAATATTTTGTTAATATTGAAAGTTTCTTAAGTGACCATTAATTCTGACCAATTGATGGTGAAATTGTGCCATTTTTAAAGATAAGGACAAGAATTAGAGCCATCAGTTGAATAACATAAGAAGCAGTAATCTGACACAAAGTGTACACAATTTACCATGACTCAGGCCTATGAAGGTCTGAAAATTGTTCATTGACTATGGTAGTTGTGTACTTTATTTCTCAGGCCCCTGACCTATTGACTGGCTCTCTTTGTTACAGACCTGACAAATTTTCAATCCCTGGCAGGCAGAAATTTTAGAGATCACTTCAGGACAAGACTCATTATGACAAAACCAGATGAGATTGCTTTTGATATTAGAACCAAAAAAAAAAAAACAAACCAAAAAACAAAAAACAAAAAAAAAAGCAAACCCAAAAAACAAAATTACTAAGACAATACTCTGTTGAAACCTGAATGTATCAGTTTTTACATCCAATTTTAGAGATGATGTTATTGACCCTATGTCTATCCTCTTCCCTATGACTTTCCTTTAAACGACTCACAACAAAATGCGGCAAGAACAGACAGTCATGTTTTTACTGAAGCTGTCCAGGATAAGAGTTTTCATTTCTGACCAGAAAAATAAAAATAAGTTCTAAATGTGCTGCTCATTTCTAAAAAAAATATATTTGGGAGCTTGCAAAAAGAATTCAGAGTCAGCCACAATACTACATCTATTTCATTATAACTACTGGAGGAACCTTGACCAAGGGGCTAAAGGGCCCTATGACAAGGGCACTGTTTTCAGATTGGGTGGTTTAAATATAGCAATGAGGATATATTGGCTGCATCTCCCTGTGACTTCCAGGGTTGTCATCTGTTTGCTTCTTCCAGAAAACCACATAGGTAACTGATTACACAGGCAAAATTATGTTTATTAAACTAATTTTAGTGAGCGAGAACACCATTTTGTTGGTTGTAATTGTTTTTGGAAGATATTGGGTTGTTCATCAAAGATGTTTACACATCTTTGGGTCTGCACTCAAGTAGCTTAAAACCTTTCAAGGTAAGAAATGGAATAGAATTGGGCCAAGTCAATGACATAATAGTGTAAGATTGAAGGGCATGATGAAATGAAAATGGTGACGTAAATCTTGATGAGTACATTACTATTTCATAAATAATTTATTTGCTCAGCTTAGCTTTCTATTCTTTTGATAGGAAAGAATTTTTCCAGATACAAAAATTGGTTTGCTGACAATAAAGTTATGTATTGGTTTACAGTCTTAGCTTTCTGGGAAAACATTTCCTGAGACAAATAGTTGTCATGTTGACATAGATGGTTTATATCAAACCACTTCTTATAAAACAAAATAAATAAACACACCAAAAATAATTTGAAAAATAACCCTAGAGTGTGAAATGGTATTTTCAACAACTAAAACAAATAAATGATTACTACCAGGTATATATAAATAACTGCTAATATCAGAACAAGAAATATAGACAAAATATATTTTGTAAAAGAAACCTTCTTATCAGTCGCAAAAATGTGAGAATATATTCAACTTTTCTAAAATCTGAAAAAATTAAAACAATGAAGTATCAACTAATGACTATAAAATTGTCATAAATTCAAATTTTATAAGTTTCATAAAATAAAATATTAAAAACTGATAATAAAAATATACAGAAGCATTAACTCCCTTAACCAATTGTGGAACTGAAAATTGGCTTTATCACTTAGGAGAGCATAAAAATAATATGAACACATCTATTTTAAAACAATACTACTTTAAATAGATATACTGAAAACACTCTTGAGTGTATACATAAGGACACATATTCAAGATAAATCAGTGAAAAAATTTTTTATGGTGAAAAATTTAAACACACTAAATGATCATAGAATAATAAACAATACAATGTGAAATATTGTGAAATTTGAATATCTTACAGCACTCACAAATTATAAACTTGATCTCTGTATGTCTATATAGATGACTAATGTGTGAAACATAACTGTTAAAAGGATATTAGAATATGTTTCAGTTTATGTAAATATTTAAAATGCCAAATAATAACAATTTTGGACATGTATCATATATTGTAATGAAACATAAAACACTAGAGGCCCGGTGCATGAATCCGTGTGCCAGTGGGGTCCCTCGGCCTGGACTGTGGGATCGGGCCAAAACTGGCTCTCTGACATCCCCCGAGAGGTCCCAGATTGTGAGAGGGCACAGGCCAGGCCAAGGAACCCCACCGATGCATGATAAGGGCCGTGGAGGGATACAAGAGGTTGGCAAGTGGGGAGGGACCACAGGAGGGCTTCAGGACATGTCTGGCCTATCTCACTCAGTCCTGATCAGCCAGACTCCAGAAGCAAGCTCACCTACCAGCCAGAGTGTCTGCCCCCCTGGTGGTCAGTGCATGTCATAGCGAGTGGTTGAGTAGCCTTAGCATATCATTAGCATATTATGCTTTGATTG
>NW_006298347.1:191889-197048 GCF_000327345.1 Myotis davidii
AACAAATATTTATCATTAAGAAAAGCAAAATATATTGCTATATATTATATATATATATATATTCAAATAATCTGCAACTATTATTAAGAACTATGTGGGGAGAGCGATATGCTAAGCGAAATAAGTTAGTCAGAGAAAGATAAATATCATATGATCTCACTCATTTATGGGTTATAATGAACAACATAACCTCATGAACAAAAACAGATCCAGACACAGAGAAGCATCGATCAGATGCTCAAACCTCAGAGGGAAGGTAGGGGAGAAAAGGAGTAATGGGGAGAGATCAACCAAAGGGCTTGTATGCATGCATATAAGCATAACCAATGGATACAGACCCTAGGGGGGGTGAGGGCATGAGTGGGAGAGTGGGGGATGGGAGGGACAATAGGGGTATAAGGACACACATGTAATACCTTAATCAATAAAGAAAATTAAAAAAAAATCATATGCCTTCCCATCACCTACCACACAAAGCCAAAAATCCTCTTACAAATCCCTCCAAACTCATGGCCTGTCCAACAATCAAAGCCCTCCATAGCCCAGCCCACTCAGCCTCCAGTCATTTCTGCCATTTGCCCATCACAAATCAGAAGCAAGCTCACCTACCAGCCAGAGTGTCTGCCCCCCTGGTGGTCAGTGCATGTCATAGCGAGTGGTTGAGTAGCCTTAGCATATCATTAGCATATTATGCTTTGATTGGTTGAACAGACAACCAGATGACTGGACACTTAATATATTAGGCTTTTATTATATAGGAGGATTATATAGGATGACAAAGCCTATAAGCCTAAACTTCAGGGTGAAAGTTTCCTTGGAGGAATGAAGGGAATACATTTCAAGTGAAAATCTAACGTATTTTAAGAGATCTAAAAATATTGGTTAAGGCTAACACTTGTTAAATCTGGATATTAAGGACATGGCTGCTATTGCATTTTTCCCTTCAATTCTTTGTTTACTTTAAATATTTTATTATGTGATATAAAGGTCATTGATATGAGATAAAAAAAGTAAAGGAAATTATCTTTGTATATATAGAAAGATGTATGTCCAAAGATGCTTATTGCTTAAAAACAGGGGGGTGAAGGCATGAACGGGAGTGGGGTGAGAGGGGAGTGGGGGGATAAGGACACATACCTTAATCAATAAAGAAAAAAAAGAATATTGAAAAAAGAATTCTGAGATTATGCAATGTGTTATCCTATTTAGGTAAATTTAATATCTTTTTAAAAAATAGTTATTGAAATGCCCTAGCCGGCTTGGCTCAGTGGATAGAGCGTCGGCCTGCGGACTGAGGGGTCCCGGGTTCGATTCCAGCCGAGGGCACATGCCTGGGTTGCGGGCTCGTTTCCCAGTGGCGGGTGTGCAGGAGGCAGCTGATCAATGATTCTCTCTCATCATTGATGTTTCTATCTCTCTCTTTCTCCCTTCCTCTCTGAAATCAGTAAATAAATATATTAAAAAAATAGTTATTGAAATATTGTTTAATGAGAACCTAATATGAGAATGAGTGTATATGTTTTTAAGCATTTGGAAGTAATACAAAAAGCTGTTTACAGTGCTAACTTTTAGAAAATAGGTGGGATTCTGGATGTAGAAAAATAGTTATGTATTATTCTTGTAATAATAATGAATAAAAAGCTTTTTAAAAACAGAAATAAATACAGTAAAATTGGAGTATATATTTACAAGGGAAACATAAATAGAGGTTTTGGGCCTTTTCCTACTTTTCACTTACAAAGGATTTTCAAAGAGAAGGCTTTCAGTTACTCTACCATTAATTAATAATCCATTAGAGAATTTATTCTGAATTTGTATAGAGAAAAAAACATAGAAACATAAGTAAGGATTTTTATAGGACACGTTGCCATGTCAAAATGATGTGCATGAGTTACCAGATACATCGAATCCAGAGTAAAGAAGCCAAATTATTGCTAGATACCTAATGTAGTCATTTTCATACAAAATTATTTGTTAGTTTAATATAATTTGCCACATTTTAAAATAAAGCAACTATTTACTTCTTACTATTTTTCACATACTTGCAGCTGTAACATTTTTATTATGGAATTTATTATATTTTTTTAACCAGGACCTTCAGAGAAGTGTGTTGAGTAATTAGCTCATGATAGTTTCAGATGCTGGGCTGATTCTCAGGTCTTAGTCTTCTCCCCTGAGGGAAATTTGATCATAAAATTTAAAGGCAGCTTTGGTTCTGATTTTATAAGGAATATTATATTCAGTTCAACCTTCACAATCTAGATAGGAAAAAGATGAAAGGATTAGCTAAAATTGAACACCATGCCTACAGTCCAGGAAGAAATAAAAAAGTTAAACTTTCAGAGTCATAAATTATACATGAGAAGATATATGCTAATAGTATAATCTTAAGTCACCAGAATTTCTGCATTATCTGAAAGTATAGGTAGTTGGTGAGTTGAATAATAATGGCTTTAAAAAAACAGTGAAGCCCGGCCAGTGTGGTTCAGGGGTTGAGTGTTGACCTATGAAGGAGGTCATGGTTCCTTTCTTTCTTTTTTCTTTCTAATATTTGTATTGATTTCAGAGAGGCAGGGAGAGGAAGAGAGAGATAGCAACATCAATGATGAGAGAGAACCATTGATTGGCCACCTCCGGCACACCTTCCATCTGGGATCGAGCCCACAACCCGGGCATGTGCCCTTGACTGGAATCAAACCCTGGCCCTTCAGTCCACAAGCCAACGCTCTATCCACTAAGCCAAACTGGCTAGGGTGCATGGTTTCTTTCTTTATCAAGGGAGATGCCCTCGTTTTGGGCTTGATCCCCAGTGGAGAGTGTGCAGGAGGCATCCAATGAATGATACTTTAATTATTGATGTTTCTATCTCTCTTTTCCTCTCCTTTCCTCTTTGAAATCAATAGAGATATATTTAAGAAATAAAGAAGACAGTAAAAACTTAGGTAGAAAAAGTATTTTCTTAATTTTACATTTCTTTATCATATAAAATAATTGCAAATTGTCAATAGAAATGATAATGATAATTTCCAGGGTTTTAAATCGCATTTAAATTATTTTTGTACACAACATTCTTTGTAACAAATTTTATAATTGTTGCAAAAGTATTTGTATATATCTATGTATAAAAATCATTATAAGAAACATTTACTAATTCTATTTTTTTTAAAGAAAGTATTCTTGGTATCACTTTACTGTCCTTTGACTAATTTTTAAAAAATTTTCCCTCTCATTCACTGTTATAGAGCATTTAAAATACAGATTCATAAAGTATATGATGGTGATTGGAATTTTATAAGAAGTTGACAAATAAAGGCATGGTATAGTAAGTATATCATGCAGTATTTGCAAAACATCTTTTCAATTTATCAAAAAACAATATACTAGTATTGTCACATTTTTAAGGAAGACTTTTTGTCTTGGATCTTTGGGCTTTAAGTACAATGCTGCTGGTATCAGGTCCATTTACCATTGATCAATGGCTTCATGCCTTATTGCATTTATTGTCAAAGTTGTTTTATTTGAGAAAGGGTGAAAGACCATTATCTACATACCACAACTCACTTCTCTAGTAGGTGTACCTATGTCCAGAATTATGTCTATGTGATGCCAACAGCTTATGCTTAAACATGAAAATATACTTCATTAATTACTAGCAAATCTACTACTTTAAAATATACCCTTCACTTTCAAAATGTTTTGGAATTTATGAGTAGACACAACTTGATCATGGGACAGAGTATATGACAAGAGAATTACAGTGCTTCAAAAATTATACTTCTATTTTCTAATATTTGAATGTACATGAAGCCGGAATCATAAAAAGTCAAGTGTCTAGAATCCAAATAAATAATGTCAAATTCAATTTTGCATGAACAACAAATGGACTTTGATTGATTTGATGCCATACTCTTCAGTTTTTAGAAATGTTCATCATTGCGACAGGATAATTTTGTAAAATAAGCTGGGTACTGTTCATTGGCACTAGGTATTTTTTTCTTATCAATTCCAAGAGGATAAAGATGCAAATGTGTTCTTTTGCCTCAGGGACTATCATATTTTACATCTGAAGGAAGAAATTGAGGAAATTTTTTTCTAATCCTCAAGTCCCTCCAGATTTCTCTTATCAAAACCTATCACCATTCATTTATTCAACAAAATTAAATGAGTGCTTAATAATTTTCAAACAAACTTATAACAGCAGAAAACAAAATGAGACATATAAAAAAATATGTCTTGTAAGTTACTATGAGAAATTAAGAGAAAACTTTCACATATAATATATATCTCTCTTATTTCATATTAAAATATTGGTGGCAATGAGTATAGTAATTGTTAATAGGTTGTTTTACTGTGTGTCATGCTTTGGGCTACATAGCTTTTATATATGATCTATACAATGCTCAAAATCATACTCTGATCATCTAATTGTGCAGCTGAGATAAAAGTGAAACTTTCAGAAGTGAAGTAATTAAAAAAACTCCATGCTGAAACCAAAATTTCAACTCAAAATCTGCTGATTTCAGAGTCAAAACTGATAATTGAGCTATTATACATATACATAAACATATTCAGATAGATCAAAGAAAAAAATTCCAGGTTGGTACAACAATACAGAGCTCTCTCTAATTTTATTAAGCTTTTAGGATTGTAAAAAAGAATAGGCTATCCACGGCGGGGGGACAATGGGGAGAGAAAGGGTATTAGAACTTTAACTCAAAGGTGCTGTAAGTGGCTTTAGGTGAGGTTGGTTTTTAGATATTTCCTCCAGACTGAGAGGTCCATGTGAGATGCGATTTATAATCCACCATCTTTCAGTGCTCCTAGGACTTATTGAGAATCAAGTTTAATACAATTAGGGAGTCTAGAGCACAGATACCTCACAAAGTCTATGTTTGACCTAAATAGCCAAGTTTGACCCCAACTAAGAGGGGCCACCTGACATTAAGGAAGACTGACTATTTGGAAGCCCATAACACAGATGCTCACCTTCTATGTACACAATAGCATGAGATTCCTGAAAAAATCACCGCCCCTTGATAGTGGGGAACAGACATTCAATTTCTTTCTTTTTCTTTTTTTTTGAATATATTTTTTATTGATTAAGATATTACATATGTGTCCTTATCCCCACGTTACCCGCTACTCGCCCTCCCCCCGCT
>NW_006298347.1:198622-200857 GCF_000327345.1 Myotis davidii
GCAGCTATGGCGGAGCCGCCGCCCTCCCCTAAGGGGCCACACGTCTCAGTGTCCCGATAATTGCTGCAAGCCCCTCTGAGGGAAAGCCGCCCTCAAGTTCCGAGTTCTGCCTGCTGCGAGACAGTCCAGTTTCTCCCCGTATGAGTCCTGGGTCCCCAGAGACTTCCCGGAACCAGAGTTCAGAGCAGTCGGGAGCTTGTGACTCCCTCCCGATTCAAAAAGACAGCCACATCCTCAGGTGCCAGCCCCTTTCTGCGTGCGCTCGAGCCTCCGTACCTTTGCACTTTACTTCCGCAGCTCCTCTGAGTCTCAGTGTGCTTTTCTCTTTCCTTCTAGTTGTAGAATTTCCACTCAGCCAGCCTTCCTGTAGTTCTGGATGATGTCCGTTTTGTCTTTTTGTTGTATTTTTGAAGTTGTTGTGGGAGGCAGCAATTTCCGGTGTTTACCTATGCCGCCATCTTGGTTTCTCAACATTCAATTTCTTATTGGAATCATTTAAATTTTACTCCAGCTCAGTGTAATGATTTAAAGTTTATTTCAAAAAGTAAAAAAAAAAAAAAAAAAAAAAAAAAAAACATTTGGTTTAAATATAGGAACTCTAAGACTCTAGAAAATATAAAAAAGTGGAATTTTTACATCTGAATGATGGGGTAAAAATCATACTTTCTAATATGGAGGCTTTATTACCAAATGATGAATTATAATTCTTGCATTAAAAAAAAAACACCTAAATTATATCCCAAGTACATGAAGACAATTAATTTTGAGACACTGGTCATGACCTTGGTGGAGAATTTATATGTAGAACTTTTATAACTTTTAGTTACTGGCAGAATATCAATGAAATATGAAAAGAGAAATGTTTAACTTTTACTGCATAATGCTTTACCAGACATAAAGGACCATAGACTGATGATCAGAACCAATGTAGAAGAATGAGAAAATGGTACATGTGGTCTTTTACAGTTATCTGATGATATATAATTTTGGTAGATTGTCAAGAAAATAAAGAGATGAGGAAGAGACATTTTAAGTTTTCCATATAAGCTAAATTTAGAAAAACAAAACAAAACAAAAAAAACCACCACTATTTAACAGGAAATATAGGGACATATATAGGGACATAATGCCTAATGTTGCCAATGCTCTGGAAGAAAAAGTTACTTTTTTTTTTTTCTCTCCATGGAAATACCACCCAAAACTGGGCAGAACATTCACATACAGGGACACATTGGAATGATCATTAGGATAATAAAGGAAATGACCGAATACCAGAACTGCTGGTGTATTACAGGGATAAAATTCCTTTAATTAAATGATAGACACTTCAGTCTTCCTTGGGGCATTCTGTTATGACTCTGGAATATTGGGAAATTTCAAGAAAGTATTGTGTTTTCTATTGTCAGGGTGGAAGTATGTGTGGGTAGGGAGGGATGACAATTTGATGGGATGTTTTTAGAAGTGGAGTTTTAAATTTGTAATCTAGATACAAGTACTCAAAAAAAAATATTCAGTAAAGTGACTGAATACGAAAACACTTTAAAATAAACTGTTTTGAAGCAAGGTAAATCGGTTATATCCTCAGGTTAATTTCCTAAAGTTTTACCCTAAGCAGGAGAAATGTGATTATGTTTAATATATAAAGACATATGGAGGGAACTGGACCTGGACGGTTTAGACCCAGGAATATTAATCCCACATAGAATGTGTGTGTCTTCGGATACTATTGGGCACAGTAATTCTCGTTAAGCTCTATTTTATTGAAAGGTTGTCCTCTGCTTTTACCACTTGCTGGAAATGGTGAAGAAAGAAACAATAGCACCTCTCTAAGTAAGGAAACCCATGGCAATTTCAGAGGCACCAGAAAACAGTGCATAAAAAGACTTGTCTCCAAAGTTAGAGTGTAAAGGCATTACTAACCCAATTGCTTAGGTACCTTAACAAATTGTTAAGACTCAAAGGTTTGAGGCAAAAAAAAAAAAATGATTTTGATGAGGAGCTGTGACCCATAACTATGTGTGTATCTCAAAGTCAGCAACTTGAAGTTTAGGGGGAAGTGTGTATACTTCTCCTTACTGAAAGGAAAATAAACTTTTTCGTGACCCACATCTGCCGGGAGCTGGTCCAAGGTCACCTCTCCGAGAAAGGTTGTTTCCCCAGGTAGGGATTTTCCCCTGAAGTTAGGGAGGGAATAAAACCTCTTAACTGCCAGGCGGGTAATTAATCACTTTAACT
>NW_006298347.1:201121-203321 GCF_000327345.1 Myotis davidii
CCTAGAGACAGAACATGGCAAAAGATGCTGGACAGAACCTGGCTACAGAACTTGGTTGGAGAACCTAGACAGAACCTGGCTGCAGAAGCCGGCTACAGAACCTGGCGACTGAACCTGGCCGGAGAACCTAGCGAGAGAACATGGCTACAGAACCTGGCTGGAGAACCTGGATAACGTGGCTGGAGAACCTAGCAAGAGAACATGGACACAGAACTTGGCTGGAGAGTGTGGCTAGAGATCCTGACAAGGCTGCTGATCAACTGAACGCTGTCTCCGTGTCATTCCTTCTTCGCCGACTCTGTCCACACCTTTGGGGACCCCTGGACCTGCTGGGGCTGGACCCCAGCACACATCCAGCAGGAGAACCCACTTTTAGGAAAGGGGTAAATGTAGCTGGTGGTGGTGTCAGGGAGATACATTATGTTTAAGGAAGGTGGCGGGAGGATAAAAAGGGTAAAGGGAGTCAAAATGTGAGGTGACAGGAGAGCACTAGATTTTTGGATGGCAAAACACAATAGAGTATACAGATGTTGTTTTATAAAGTTTTGAGACTGTTGAATCTCAGAGGAAAGGCAGGGCAGGTGGGTGGGTGGGTGGGAAGAGATCAACCAAAGAACTTGTATGCATGTATGCATAACCCATGAATACAGACAATAAGGTGGTGAAGGCCTGGGGCAGGGGTTGGGTCAAGCTAGATGGCGTCAATGGGGGAACATGGGGAACATATGTAATACTTTCAACAATAAAGAGTTAATAAAAGAAAAAAACAATAAAGTTGTATTCCTGAATTTAATAAAGTCAAGGAAAATTTAATTTAAGACTTAGGAGGGCTGAAAGCTTGTTGACATGTTATTTAAAATAGTTTCAAAACAACTCAGAGGATATTTGTAAAGGGTTGGATAACGGATGCTAGAGCTCAGAGAAGAAAAACAACGTTGAAATAGAATCTTGTGAAGCATCCGCATAAGTGATATTACTCAGGGAGGATGAGAGAGACAGTAGCTGAGAGCAGCATCTGCAGTGTTCTGAGACAGCTCAACTCTGCGTTCTCACTCACAGGAATGGATGTTCAGCTGCTGTGGGCCATCTTTCTCCAGTTCTGCAGAATCCCCCACGTCACTTCTCTTGCAGGATTTTTTTTTCCATGCTCCAGTCTCTATTTGGTGCATATTGTTATTTCCAAAAGTTTAGGTTTATTTATTTGTTTTCCCATGGACATTAGGCTTTCAAGGATAACCTTACCAGAAATCTCAAGTACTGGAATATCTGCTAATCAGGCCCCACTGTTACTTTTTATTTTATTGCATTTATTGGAATTTGACCTTAATGGAAATACAGAAGTGATCAGAATTCATAATCTGTCCTTGTGTATTGATCATCATAATGATTGGTTAGAAAGTGAATGCTCCTCAAATTGCCACATGCTTAGGGTCTGACACTGACACGATGCGGATACAAAGAAGAGAGCCCAGGGAGAGCCTGATCTATTTTCCCCTAGAAACCATATTATATCCATTCTTGGTCCACCTAGATGCTAAGGCACCTAGGGCCAGCTGCACAAACATTTCAAGGAGAAATGAGCCTTTGAACAACTTAATCAAAATCACTTAGAATTATACCTAGGGTATATATTCACAGCACACATATGGGCATTTTCTTATTGAGTTATTTTCTACTTTTGTCCCCTAAAATTTTCGTGACAAGTTTCGGGGGAGTCCTTGCATTTTTAAATGTGTCCATCAGGGATGTTTCTTACATAACTCTTCATCTTTATAAGTCAGCCCCTAGATTAAGAGAATTGTGGGTTATAGATCTAGATCCCCACCCCCATTTTTTTTTTTCCTGCACTACACTACAGTGCAGGAACGCCACTACAAATTATATACTGGGTAGAACATTCTTAGAACTAGTAAACTTGCAAGTTGAAATGTAACAATGACCCTGTTCCTATGTTTTAGAAGGATTTATTGTAGACCAAGAAAATCAATATTTAATTTTTGTGTTAATAAACAGATTTCAAAATGTGGCATGCCTTGTCCTATATTTGATGATAAAATTTAAATCATACAATGTTTTTTAAATAAATTTTGCATTTACTTGTGGACTTTATCATCCTCCAGACTTTCCCATTCATTAAGAATATTTTGCAGTCTTTTTAGCTGCTATAAAACGTATCCTAGATCACAAATTGTGTAATTCA
>NW_006298347.1:203354-206375 GCF_000327345.1 Myotis davidii
CAGCAGGATTAATGCCATCTACTTGGATGTGGAGTTCAGCCTGTTCCATCGGTATGATAATACCCTTACAGCTTCTCAGTCTGTAATACGTCCTCCTGCTGGTCCTCATTATTACCACCTTCAGCGATGCCTTTTCAGGCCTGTTGTCATACAGTGTGCAGTATCTCAGTGTTGGAAGGAACATCATTATCTTCTCTGTCAATAAGAGCATAAGCATCTGACCCCAGAACCTTCCTAAGCTCATTCCCTGTGAGGGAATTTGAGAGGGGGAAAAAAATGTGTGTATCTGTATCTATGCAAACATTTTTTTCTCTCAAACTATATTCCTCTCTCTCTCCCCCACAAACTCATTACATAATGATACAGAGATAAGTAAGTAAGTAAATAAATAAATATATGTGGAATGATGCAATTTAAATAAAAAATATTTTTGTGTCATCATTCTTCAAAAAAAGTAAAAATAATTGGGAACAACATTTTGCAAAAAGGCACATTTTCCTGATTTTTATTATTTTTATGGACAGCATACAATTTAATAGAAAATAAAATAAGCCTATCTTTAGAGACATAAACAATCTTAAGTTTGCTTTCTGTTTTAAGATTGTAAGTAAAAAATAAAAGGAGAGGTATCTCAATCATATTTACCAAACTAGAAAAAAATATTATGTCTTTAAAAGATATAGAATTTGTAATGGCTTTTAGCAGCATCTGTGTAAAGAAGACAAATTGTGATTGTCTGTAATTAAATTTACAGATGTGGGAGTAACTGAAAATTGAATAAGTAGACAACTTGCTGACATTTCCAATGGCGATAAAAATAATTCTTTATGAAACTCTAGCACTCAACTCAAAGAAACACTATTTTGGACCAGAGAATAGAATGTGAACTGAAAATTATAATGTTATTTTTGTAAAAAAACAACAACAAAAAAAAAACCCACAAGCTTGTGAAATCTAAGATTTAGATAATATAATGAATTATATCAGAGTTTTATTTTTATGATATTAATGTATATAAACTAGAGGCCTGGTGCACAAAATTCATGCACAGGTGTGGTCCCTAGGCCTGGCTGGCAATTGAAGCGTAAGCATCTGGCATGGAAGGGCGGGTCCCAGCTGACCTCTTGGCCCTGAGCAGCACCTGGACCCCCAGGCCCCTGCGCGCCCCCCTCCTCCTGAATCATGGTGCCCAAGTCCCCAAGCGGAGATGCAGTGAGCATGGCCAGACACTGCAGGCCGGGGCACAGTATAGGGCTCTGGGCCACCCAGTAGCACTGCATGGAAGCCGGGTGAACAGTGAGTTCTCTATGGGCCGGCATCACAGACTGGCTCCTGTGCAAACCCACGGGAGTCCAGGTGGCTGCAGCCCAGCTCACCCGGAAGAGGCCATGTGGATGAGGGGCAAGCTCCTTGCAGGTGCCTGGCATGCAAGCCCTGGCGTCCCAGGAGAGGGTAGCAGGGGGAATGAGAGCGAGCTAGGTGGACATCCTGCATTCTCACCGCACCTCCCTGTCACCCCTGCCCCCAGGTAGCCGGCAAGAGGTTGCAGCACGTCACCAATGTAATATTTAAATAAGTCCATTATGACTTGAAAAATATTTAATACATATCAGCACTACCTATGAATACATATTTGAAAGAGTGAGAGACATTTGCATGGGTCAGAGGAAAATAAATATCTAATAAAAAGGAATGAATTGTTCAAAATATCTTATTTCACATATATCTATACTAATAAAAGGGTAATATGCTAATTAGACTGGACATCTTCCAGACATCCTTCCAGATGTCATTCTGGACAAAGCCATGCTGGCAGGGGTAGGGTAGAGGCAGTTAGGGGAGGTCAGGCAGGCAGGCAGAGTGGTTAGGGGCGATCAGGCAGGAAGGCAGGTGAGTAGTTAGGAGCCAGCAGTCCCGGATTGTGAGAGGGTGCAGATTAAGCTGAGGGACCCCTCCCCCCACATGCATGAATTTCATGCACTGGGCCTCTAGTGTTTTTATATAGATCTAGATATAAATGTCTGTTTTAAATGTGTTGCATATCTGTCTTTTAGAGTAATGACTATGTGGCAGAAAACTTCTCATCTATGAAAGACAGCTCTGTTTTCTATTTAGGCCATAGTGCTCTTTAATATTCTTCATAATCAAGTTATAATTAAAAAAAATTTAGTAAGTCTTGCATTGCATTCTTTATAAATACACTTATCATATTATCTAGAAATCCATCGTCAGCTAAAAATGTTCATTTGTTTATTGCAACAATGCAACTTTTTAACATATATTAAAATATAATTTGTATAGTGTTATATTACATTAATACCAATGTCAAGAATGAAGTTGACTCATTAATAAGAGCAAATTTTGATACTGATTAAGAATTCTCTATTCTTTTATTACACTTAAATACTTGTTAAATTTTTCTGGGTAAACAGGAGGCATGTGGATAATTAAAATTTATATATATATATATATATATATAATTTTATAGCAAAAGTTAGAATAGTTTTATTTATTTTATTTTCCTGAAATAAGCACATGCACTGCCAGTGCCCGGCACCGGACCAGATCAAATAGGCGTGAGTGGTGGCTGCTGGCTCCGATCCCCCCTGAGGGCTTCGCTCCCATTCCCTGCTCCACTGCCGGTGATGGCCCCGCTCGCACCCGCAGCCATTGCTGGAGCCGCCGCTCACACCTGCTGCTGGCTCTGGCCCCAATTGCTCTGCACCATCAGCATGTGGGAGCAGCTGCTCCAGAATGGGGCTGCAGGCAGACAGGGGACCAGGGGCCATGGTGGGAGGGGCCAGGTGGGGGCATAGAGATTGGGCCAAGACCCACCCCTGTGGCCACTGCAGCCTCGCAGCCCACAGTTTCTTTCAAGGTGCATGAATTTATGCACTGGGCCCTTATATAGTTACAATATTTATGCGATTTAATGAGATTGTTGTTTGTCAATACAGATACCAAACTTCCCAGAGTACTTGTGCAGGGAACCTGTCTTAGTCCTGGGCAGTATCCCCTTGG
>NW_006298347.1:206436-207980 GCF_000327345.1 Myotis davidii
ATCCATACAGTTCCTCATTCTGGCTCACTTATTAATTTCATTTCACATAATGTAATTCGTTTACTTTTACTTCAGTGTGATTTATTTTTTGATATTAAAAACTCAAAGTCCAGGAAAATAGTATTTATAACAACATGGATCCTTTTTATTATTTTTTAAGTTCCAAGAAGAGCATAGGGAAACATAGACATAATTGGATAAAACCCTGACATATGAATTTTGTAAGCCATTTTAAGTGACTACGTGATGCAAAGATGAAAAAATAATTTCCTTCTAAGGATGACACAAGATATGTGGAATTTTAATGAGTGTTTCATTTTGGAAGCTGTATTAATGAACCTTTCTTTTTTGGAAAGTGTTTCATTTTATTGGGGAGATTTAAATAAGTTAATTTAAGACAAAATAAATATTTAGCAAACATTTTGGACATAAAATGTTGATTTCAAACTACTTTTATCTATTGTGTCATTTTTCCCAAAAATATAAAACTTAAGCATGAACTAAGCAACTATTTTAGCCTCACATATTTTGCACTGAGAATTTTGTTATATATTTGATAAGGTGGAACTCACATATTATTACTATACTAGAGGCCCGGTGCATGAAATTTGTGCAAGGGGCTCAACCCTCACAGCCATGGCAGCTACCTCTGCCCTCACAACCCCATCTTTGTCCGGAAGGTCACCCAGAAGGTTGTTCAGCTGTCTGGTCTAATTAGAATATTATGCTTTTTTATTATAGATGATCAATAAATATAAAAACACAAGACTACACAAATGATTTCAAAATCAGTATCATATTCTTTAAAGCATTTTTTTGGGATGATATACATTTATTTCACCAATTCCAAAATTGTAATGATATAAAATATTTTTTTAATTTACATTTGCACTATACGATAGATTATACATTTTGAACACATAGCAGCTTTAAAAACAATCAATAATTAGATGCTTTAAAAAGCAAATTACTTCTAAAGGATAATGTTTTCTATCGTAAAGATATTTACATTCTCTTTAAAATTTATTTCAAAGACTTGCTAAGACTTTTAGACCAATTTTATTTTTTTAAATGTATTTTTATTAATTTCAGAGAGGAAGGCAGAGGGAGAGAGAGAGATAGAAACATCAATAAAGGGAGATAATCATCCATTGGATGCCTCCTGCATCATGCCCCAACTGAGGATCAAGCCTGCAACCTGAGCATGTGCCCTGACTGGAAATCGAAGCATGACTTCCTGGTGCACAGGTCGACACTCAACCACTCAGCCATACCGGCTGGGCTTCATATTTACTTTTATCTTCCAGATGTAACCGTCAGGGTTCCAGCAGAAGGTTAATTTGAGGGGAGATTGGTAAAGGTTACTTGCAAATGTGTGGGCGAGGTTGAGGGAAACAAGAAGTAATGATGGTATGATACCCTGAGCTTCCAACAGAGAAGAGCCATTACCACCTCTAGGCCAAGAGAAGGGAGACTCTATCGGAACGAGGAGAGAGACCTGTATGAAAAGAATCATGTAACAGAGACCTCAGTGGATGTACGTA
>NW_006298347.1:208158-222102 GCF_000327345.1 Myotis davidii
AATAGCCTTGTTTCCTTTTGCTCCTTGTGTGTCTCATCAACTATAAAAGTAATATAAAATATGCCTAGTGTGCAAGGTAGACCGAAAGGTATAGCATGTGTGTCATTAGCACAATACTTGGCATGCTGTAGCCTCTCAATGAACATTTATTGACATTTATTGCTGTTTTCTCAGGACCTTGAGAAATAACCTTGGATAATTTATTGAATAGATCTGTACTTCACTTTCTCATTTCTAATATACATAGTAAGGATAATTATATGTCATTTTCATAAGGATGATTAGTGGGGATTAAAAAAATAATTCTAGTAAACCACTTATTAAACTTCCTGTTACATAGAAAGCAATGAAAAATTATTTATTATAATTAATATTTCAAACAATAATATTGTTAATTTTCTCCCAAAACATATGTGTTACCTGTTATATGATCTATATACAGTAGGTCCTTGTGTTACATCGGAGATCCGTTCCTATGGCGCGATGTGATGTGATTTCACTGTAAGTTCAGAACCCACCTACATAAGCACCTACATCACTCACATTGGGCCCATACACAGCAGTAATGAAGTGAAAGCAATAAAAAAAATGTAAAAGAAAGATAACAATTCCTGATCTTTACTTGTGGTAAATAAATAATAAAAAAACATAAAGCACATAGGTACATATGTCAAAACGATGGAACTTTTTTTTTTTATAACTAAATGGGAGATGACGATGTAACCACGAAACTAAGTACATCAAGTCCGATGTAATACAAGGACTGCCTGTATGTAAAAGGCTAAGTGACCATCCGACCATCAGACTGTTTGACCGGCCAGTGTATGACGCTCACTGACCAGTAGGGGGCAGATGCTCACTGGAGGACCTGCTGAGCTGCAGTGACTTGGCAGCAGCAGTTCTCAGATGACATACCCTGGCATCAGAGAGGAATGACCCTGATTCCTTGTGGAGCTGTGCGATTCCACCATTGGCTATGGGTGCACGAATCTGTGCACCAGGCCACTAGTTTAAATATAATAACAGAAGAGGTCATTATATTGATCTAGGATTGTGAAACTTCAGCTTTATTGATAATTATGCAAATTTTAGCTATTTGACATTTATTTGATGTCATCACACTAAGGTTTATTTTCTTAATCTAAAAATGACAGGGTTAGACTAGATCAGGGGTCAGAAAATTACTGCGCATGGGCTAAATATGGTTTGCCACCTTTTTTTGTAAATAATTTTTATTGGAACACAGTCACACCCATTTTTGCACATTGTCTATGAATGCTTTTACACTACAATGGAAGAGTTAAGTGGTTGCCCTTAGAGCTGAAAACATTTATTATTACTCCTTTTTCTAAATTGTTCACTAGATTGTTTTAAGGTCCTTTGGCTCTGATATTCTATGACCTATATATAATAGTATTTCTAAATAAGCCAACATATTTGGAAAGGAGAAATAATGGAAATGTACTATAATTATATCTTTCGGGTCCTAAGGAAACAAACTCCACAGATCCTTACTGAGAAATCACAATCCCCAGAACTCTGTGCTTAATTTTAATTAATTATTTACAAGCTATAGTGGTAGATAACTAGTGGTGGGTGTAGCACTTATTCTAATCTTCTGCCCTACTTTTGTAGCACCTTTTCAACCAAGCTTACCATCTACTGCCCCTGTGACCTTTATCAGTTCTATCTCTTATTTGACCAACTGTGACGCTAGATCACCAACCAGATTTTTTTTAAAGTTCATATCTATAATATGCTCCATTGTGTACTATGGGTACTATGTCAGACCCACATGGTAACTATCCAATTTGAGGCTAAGATTATATCACACTTTGGTTTTATAATTTCATTTTGAAGTTACTTTTTTCCTAAAAATGGGTAGCATTGACTGAAAAATTCAAGGAATCTATTTCTCCCAAACTGAAATTGACTCTTCTTGATCATCTTCAACCTTCCAACAAAGTTGATCTGTCTTCCATCAACTTTATCCTCTTTTCATTCTCATTCTATAATGTCTTTGGTATCTTAAAAATTACTACTGGCAGGTGTGTAAGTGCTTCTATGCCATACTTGGGCAGCAATTGGTGTACACTGGAAATGGGCTTAACCAAGCCTTTCCTGTTCCCTTAAGATTGTTCTAAATCTCATCAGATCTGATTCATCAAAGTAGTTTTTGAAGTGTTAGAAACCAGTTAAATTCTGGGGAAGTGTGTGTTGTTCAAAGCACAAGTTTCAGAGTCCGATTGATCTCTGTTCAACTAACAATGCTACTCCTTGTGTCATTCATTTTACTAAATCTCAGCCCTCCTTTCCCACTTTTAAATAGAATTAGTAATTGTTATAATAATTAAATTAAGTGATTCTTATAATGTGCGTAGTACAGTGGCTGGCACATATTAAAATTCAATAAGTAGCAATTACCATTGTAATCTTATTACTCAGTTGTTCAGGAATTGGCAGGTTAAATTATCAACACCATTCTAGAATCCCGAATAGTTCTGCATTAAATAACATGGCTTTCTAAGATAATTGGCTTAAATAGATGTATATCAATAAAAAGAAAAATATATATTTTTGTCTAAATAATAAAAAAAAATCAGAAATTCACAGTCACTTGAAAAACGTAACAGATGAGAAGTGTGAGTTCCTCCTTACATTATGGTCACAGTCGGGCACATTTTAACTACCTTGTTGTCTGAGAATGGGCTCTAAAGTGGTCAAAAGATAAGCACAGTTTAAAGCAAAATAGTAAGGTTTATAAATAGATAAAGCAAATAAGGTTAGGGAATGAGTTTCAAAATAAAATAAAATAAAAAGAATGAAATGAAACTGAGTCATATAATAAGATTTATAGTCTATAAAGGATATTATTCAATGGATAATAACAAATGTTTTCCTTTTTTTTTTTACTTAGAATGGGAGATAAAGGGGATTACACTGCAGCATGGGGGGTCTAAGCTATAAATAATGAAGGATTTCCTCACAGTTAAGGGTGTTAAACATAAAGATAGAATACCCATGGAAGGAAATCCTTTTCAAGGAAAAAGATTTTTAGCATCCCAGGTAGTTTAAATGTGGTCTTGCCTGGAGGTCAGAAAATGGACGTGAGAGCCTCATAGGGTTCCATGCAGCCCTGTGATTCTCTGAATAAATATTTGAGTAAATGTTATTACATTTTTATAGCGGCAAGATGTTGTGCTTTCAGGAAGTATTATCACCCATATTTTAACATCATCTTCACAAATTCACTTTTATGGTATTCCCTGAAGAGATATTTACAACTTTTACAAGTGAATTTCCTATGGAAACTCTAAATGCAAACAAACTCTATTCCATATTGCCTTTATCTGGAGTTGATGCTGGGCTCAGTGGGCATTAGAGTTTTTAAACGAATACATTTTGGAAGCATTGGGAAATAAACTTTCCATGGCTTATGTTGCTCATAAAGCTCCTAGCCCTTAGAGTAAAAATACCATTGCATTCCAAGGAAATACTACTTGATATTCCTTAAACTCCATAAAAAATGTTAAGATATAATGTTTCTGTTGTGACAGGAGGGAAATACAAACATGGGATGTACGAGGAGAGGAAGAGCCCTGTGGTAACTGATTGGAATTGCAGGTATCAATATGAAATTATTACTATATATGTCAGGGTATTTATCTATATACTAGAGGCCCGGTGCACAACATTCATGTACAGGTGGGGTCTCTAGGCCTGGCCGGCAATCTGGGCCAATCAGGGCCGTCTTGCTCAGTCCAAACAGTGGCCAATCAGGGCTGGACCGATTAGAGCCTGCTGGCAGGGGGGAAGTACAGGGAGAGAGACTGCGGGAGGTTAGCCAGCTGGGGGGAGGGACCATGGGAATCTGGCTGCTGGCCCAAGGAATGAGCTAGCCTTAACCCCCCTGGGAAAGGGGCCACATCCGCCACCACCCACCCCCAGTTCCTCATCCCAGCCTGGTCCTGATGGTCCCAGTGGGGTCAGGAGAAGAGGCGACCGTTGCCGGGTCAGGTGTGGAAGAAAAAGATGCTGGATGCCAACACCACTGTTGGCACCCTGTCACCACATGTTTCCCTGCCTACCCTTCCTCCTCCCCTGCCAGCGTGTCGCCACTGCAGCAGGCAGGCGTCCCCCAGGGAGAGGACGGAACCAAGACAAACACTTGTGTTGAGTACTGACTTTCAATAGAGAGCAGTGAGGGAGCTGCTTTGCTATGTATGAAACCCTGACCCAGAAGCAGGTCGTCTATGAATGGTTTAGCTGACAGTGGTCGGCAAACTCATTAGTCAACAGAGCCAAATATCAACAGTACAACGATTGAATTTTCTTTTGAGAGCCAAATTTTTTAAACTTAAACTAAATAGGTAGGTACATTGTTATTTAACTTAATTAGGGTACTCTTAAGGCTTAGGAAGAGCCACACTCAAGGGGCAAAATAGCCGCATGTGGCTCACGAGCCACAGTTTGCCCACCACAGGTATAGTACCAGGGGCTTATGGGGGCTTCCAGCTGGGAGGAGGGACTGCGGGCAGTTGGCCAGCTGCTGGAGGTTGGCTATGGGAGTGCACTGACCACCAGGGGGCAGCTCCTACATTGAGCATCTGCCCCCTGGTGGTCAGTGCATGTCATAACAACTGGCAAACAGGTCATTTCAGTTGTACTTGTCGTTCGGTTGTAATGGTCTCTTAGGCATATATATATATAGATACAGTAACACATATATATTTGTGCATGTGTGTGTGTGTGTGCATAATGTAGTTCTGCCCACTGAAATAGCATAAAAACAATGAGACACCAATATCAATGAAAAACAGATTACAAGGTCTTTGGAAAAATAGATTACAAGGTCTTTGGAAGTATCAATAATTCTAGTACTGGGCCAGGGAAAATACACAATATACTTGAAACATCTCATTGTATCAGAAAGTCAGAAAGTGCTAAAAAACTGATAGGATTTGAGTTGCTAAGGTATCTCTGATCAATGCGGGGAAATGTCTCCAAGGCAGGGGAATCCGCAGGGAGAAGTGAGCTAGTATTTTACACATGCTATTTCCAGCAGGGCCTTTTCTGCTCCAGGCCAGAGGGAGAGGATATGGTGAAGAACTGAGGCAGAGAGCCTTAGTACAAAGAAGGGAAATCACCAGAGTTTTGGCAGTCTCATGTGGAGAAAGACACAATACTAGAAATTTGCCAGTTTCCAGTTAAAAGCGTGGAATGGCAGCTGAATCTGTGCTACATTTCCTCTCAAGACTTCTGCCAAATCCTGAAACTGAACATTTCAGTAGAGAAAGGAACAAAGCAGAAATCCTTTGAAAACTTTACAATTTGGGGCAGTCTCATAGAAAGACAAGAAATAGATTTTTTAATTTGCCTGGGGAAGTAGCCCAGAAAAACAGCTTACCCTCTCTCAGTTCCCTTATGATTAAGATGCTCAGCCTATGCTATAGTACAGGAGAGTAAATTCTTGGAGGAAAATAACATCATACTGAGCCAATACATTTTTTTCAGTAAAAACGTATCACATTTAATCATAGGTAATCAATCAGAAATAAATTATCAATGAGATAACCGAGTACAATACACATACACACACATGCAGCACACAAATGCACATTAGAAACAGATATACATGCTCCAGACTCAAATTAGAATGGAGAGATGCAATAAGTGAACCTGAAGCACTGCCTACATTCCTCAAAGGTACCCTGCCTGGCCTTACCTTGGGCTTCAGTGATAGTTTCACAATGATCAGTCTGCTTTCACTCTTGCCGCCCCTCCTCCCCAGGAGTCATAATACACTTCTTGTAAGATAATTTTTGTTTCACTACTTCCCTACTGAAAGCTCTGAAGAAGAGTTTTTTGTTTTGTATATATTTTCACTCATCCCCCTTAGAACATGGTGTACTTAGGCCTCTTTCATTTGGCCCTTCTCAACTTTTCCTCCCTGCCCCGTCCTTCTTCACTCTGCTCCAGACACTCTGACTTATTTTTGTTTCTTGTAAATGATAATTCTGCACTTAGAGGCCTTCCCTGAAACTCTCTAGTTCTCCAAATATTTACATGGCTACATTTGTCTTGTCTTAGCACATATATTGACCACTCTAATGATGCTCATATTTTACTGTTAATATATTATATATATATATATGACACATGTGTGTTTATATGTATGTGAGTATAACCATGAACATATACATGTGTGTACTCACACATATATACTTATACATTTGTGTATATACCTATACACATATATACATATATATGTACATATACATGCATATATACACTGGGCTCTTTCTATCTTGCAGTTCTACCATTTCAAAGATTATTACTTCTATCCAATTGCAAGGAGGGGAGAGAGAGAGAGAGAGAGAGAGAGAGAGAGAGAGAGAAAGAGAGAGAGAGAGGAACCAAGACATTCTTTTTGTTCAGAATCAGCCTGACAGTTTTTGTTTGCATTAATGATTAGTTTCAATGTAAAGACTACAAAACATATTATGAGATGGTGAGCACACAATGCAATATGAAGATCATGCATCTTAGAAATGTACACTTGTTACCCATATAATTTTATTAACCAATGTCACCCCAATAAATTTAAGTTAAAAAAACAATGCAGTACTGTATAAACATTTTTAAAAGATATAATTATATTTAAACGTGCAAATATAAACTATTGAATTACAACAACATTAAACTCAAGTCCTTTATTTTGTAGCTAAAGAAACAAGTATAAAATTTATGCAACTGAGTCATATAATGAAACAAAACTGAGCTGTACTTACTCCCCATTTTAATGACTACAACCATTGGATTTTAAAATAAAGGATTATTTCATTTGCCCCAAATTGCCATTTTCCTTTCATGCAGTCTATTTCTTATACAAACATTTTAAATGTAGAAATGAGACAAAATAACATTGTGGTTTTTGAAATGGAAATAGTAATAAGAAGAGTAAATTTAATGGTGGTTAGTTTTCTGAAATGAAGTAATTTAAACTTTTACCACTTCAATTGTTAAAGAGAAAATAAGGAGTGATTGCAATCCTGAATTTGGTTTCAATGAGAATAAGAGGATTTGAGAAAAAAACAATAGGAAACTGCTGTAATCTTGAAAAAATCTTGTCAAGGAATCAGAAGGTAAAACATTTGTAAAATTTCTATTAAAAAAAAAATCAAACTCTTTAGTTGTAGTTCACAAAATGCCTGTAATTTGCTCTATTTTATATACCCTAACCGAGTCCTGGGTTAAGTAATTCTGCTTCAGCAATCTATACCTCACCTGCAAACAGTTAAGTATTTATTGGTCTCCAGGCCACTCTTAGCTATTTAGAAATCTAATTTGTCAACTTAGAAATAATAATATTGAGAAAAGAAAAGGATTCCGAACTCTATGAAATTGTTCAGTTGGAATATGGTCTTAATTCAATCACATTGTTTTATAGATCCATTTACTTCCTTAAAATTTGCAAAAGAATAATATCTGTACTTTTCTATTTATGAAGAACACATAGAGCTACAATGGTCAGAATTGTATTAAAGAAGCCAGCTGCCTCCTTCTAAATATATTATTGTGTTTTACTTATTACTATCGTCATTATTATATTATTTTAAACTGATAATGAGTCACATAAGACAAAAAAATGTTCTAATGTCAAAGGAAGACTAAGATAAAATGTTTAATATAGTAAATATACCACCCCACTGACAACAATAGGGGATTCAATGTTATATTTAGAAAACCAAATGACTACCATTTTAATTAAAAGATGATGAGCTGGTTACTATTGCTGCCTAGGAAGACTGTGAATAAGCTGGGAGTTATCATTATAATAACCTTAATTATCATTTTGGAATCTGTACAAATTATCTGTGCTTTAGCTCAGCTGATGACCACATGGAAACATTCTCATAGTGCTACGTTGCAAATTCAGTGCCAAAAAAAATGCTGCAAATAAGACATTTTGTAGCAATTCCATAGACTTTCTAAATATTTTGAGATTGCTGATCATTATGCATGTAATCTTTCTGAATATATAGCTTTGAAGTTTTATTACAGATCTACAGAATGGACAGATGTAAGTCTCTGGGCCTCCGCAGCTAACTGCGATTTCATTCGGAGGGAGAAGGTATATAAAAACGTGTACTCTGCGGGTGACAGTTTCTACATTGGAAGACTAGCTCTAAAGTGCCATTACATGTTGTTTTAATTGAATTAGAGTAAATGTAAACCATTTTGTTAAAGCTGTGAGAGTTTTGAGTTTTCTGTGTAATAAGAAAATCACAAATTGTTTGTCACTGTTGCTAAGTCCTCTATTGTTCTGCCTTTTTTATTAGCCCTTAGGATTTATCAAGATTTATTTGTGAACACACAACTTTCAAAAATACAGTTCTCTTAAAGATTTAATTGTTTATTAATAATTTTAAGTACCTGTTATTTTTACGCAAATATTTGAAAGGACAATGGCAAGTAATCCCAATTAATATACATTTAAAAGTACTCTAAACTGCTGGTGATAAATTTCCTTGTAAACCAACTCCCATATTTTACATTTATACAACCTGAAAGCTCACAAATCATTGGCTTTGTATAGTATGCAGGAAAATTAACAGTGATAAATACCTGGCGGTCATTTTATTGGTTAGTAAGGTTTTCTCCTTTCCCTGAGAAAATGGAATTCCAGACCATCTGCAGCTTTGTGTCTTATTTTGAATCTTAATTCTGTGTGTATTATGAGTAGAGGTGCTGACTGCCTTTGTTCCAGATTATTTTTTCAAAGATGTTTATATAGTGAGCAGTCATGGAATATAGACAGAAGTGTCTTTCTCCCAAGAAAAGGGCAGTTGTGTGTGTGTGTGTGTGTGTGTGTGTGTGTGTTTTAATTGCCCACTATAAAAAAGACAATGCCCTCCTGAAATGCAAAGGATAGGCAAGTTTAATGCCCAATTTTAGAAGATTCAGATTTTCTGAATTCAAGGTTTATCTTCTCTCCTGGAACTCTCTGTGCATGCAGGCATCTCCTCATTCTCTTTGCAACAACCTGTGGGAATTGGGACTAAACCAGCAGTTGGACATCCCCCTCTGGAAACTAGTGCAAAGGCTTACGTTCTGACTACTGTGTTTGCTCGGAGTCATAAAGTCTCTTGTTTCTGATTGTGGTAGGCTACCATGATAGCTGCAAGTAGGGTAAAAACAGACCCTTCACATTTCCTCACAGTAGTCAGAATTCTAGAAACTGTATTCAGAAAGAGAAGGGTGGGAGGAAAGAGGCGGGGGAGACTATGGGGAAAGGGAAGGAATGAGGGAGTAAGGAAAAGAGAAAAGGATAAAAAAAATCACAATAGATTGCAGTAATACTGAAACTAGGAAAGGCTGTCTAAGTAGCACTAGCTAGATACATAATTAACTCAGATTAAGACTGGTGTTTCTTAATTGCAGACCAGAAGACTGTGTTCAGTTTGGGTTGCTTCTCTTATTGGTGGGGTGCCGTGATTGGAATGTCTGGCCTCTGCTCTGCTCTCTTTCTATTTAATATTAGCTACTAATTACCCATTACTGGTAGAAGATCTACAGAATGGACAGATCTCTTGTGGTGCCGTGGGAAAAGGCCCCCACGGGAACATGAGGTATCCTGGGAAGCTTTATTGTTGATGTAAAAGTAAGGGAGTTCCCTCCACAGTCCCATCACCCCCATCCCAGCAGGGAAAAAGTCCAACTTTGTCTTCAGTAGGTCTAAGATCTAAGCCACTGCCCAGAGTCTCTGCACCATATAAAAGCACATTCCAGCCTTAACCGGTTTGGCTCAGTGGATAGAGCGTCGGCCTGCGGACTAAGGGGTCCCAGGTTCGATTCCAGTCAAGGGCATGTACCTTGGTTGCGGGCACACCCCAGTAGGGAGTGTGCAGGAGGCAACTGATCGATGTTTCTCTCTCATTGATGTTTCTAACTCTCTATCCCTCTCTCTTCCTCTCTGTAAAAAATCAATAAAATATATTTTAAAAAACATAAAAATAAAAGCACATTCCAGCCCAGCATCTGGCTAGATTTGCTTGTGTTCCCAGGTGCAGTCCTTTGTGTGTTAGGTCTGCATGGCCATGGTCCATGCAGCTGCTAAGGCCACATGGCGGGCTAGCCCATAGGCAAGTGCAGGTCACAAAGCAAGAGAGTGCATGGGAGCAGGAGCACAAGTAAGAGGGCAAGGGACAGAAGATTCTTTGTCTGAGGATTTTAACTGGGAGCTTAACTAAGGAACCCTTCAGGATTTTGCATGCTTGCATTGGCTCCAACCTCCTGGCCAATGATCTTTGTTTCCCAGGCTAGACTGATAGGCAAGCACCTTCTCTATGTCGCTCCGACTTGACTGCACATGTGCCCATTTCCCCTTTGTTGAATTCCTTCCCCCAGTGATTTGCAGGGAATGGACTGGTGGTTCCCTGGGAGGAGTGAAGTTGTAGATTCCTGGTAAAACTGCCTAGATGTCCATATTTACAATGTCTGGCCTCTGCTTTGCTATCTTTCTATTTAATATTAGCTACTAATTACGATGATAACACTTTGGTTTAGGGAAGATATGAAAAAATAGGGAGACGTAAATGGTGATAAAAGATTATTCTATGAAAAGCAGCTGAAAGCCTGGATGTGTGCACTTTAAAGAACAGAAGATTGAGAAGAGCCATAAAAAGGTGAATAAATGTTTGAAGGATTGCAAATGTGATAATAGAAAATACCTTGTTCCCCCTGTGTAAGACTAGGACAATTAAGTTGAAACTAAAGATATACTTGAATGTTCCATAGACCTTTTCATAAAAGGTCTGCTCATTGCTAGAATGAGCTGTCCTGGAATATAACTAGTCCTGTTTTCTGATACTTTGTTCATGCATAAAAGTTTGAATATAAGACCACTGTTTCTGCATCTGTAAACAAACAGGTTTAAGGAAGTGATCTCTGAGTCATTTGCATCTCTAAATCATTCTATGAATTTGCAGAGACATTGAGAAACACAGGTGATAATCAAGGCCAAACTTGAGATGTCAAATCGTTGAGTCAAGAAAATCAGAATTTAGACACAAGACTTGTATATCAAAAATAGGAATGACGCCAAAAAGATTCTATCTTCTTTTTCTCTGTATTTTTATATGTTTGTTAAATCTGTCCTAAACTTTTAAAATTGGAAAAATAAGTATTAATTCCAGCAACTTTTTATTATCTATTATCCTTTGAAAGAGAACTGATTTGTCGGCTTGTTGTTGTCATAGTTCAGGTAATGCAATATTCTACCAAGAAAATCCTCTCACTGCAGCCAAAAAAGTGTCTATATATTATTAGAGGAGTAAAATATAATTATACTAACCTTCCTTTGTATAATAATCTTAAATTAAGAAGAGCCAAAATAAAATTGTTTGGCCGTTGTGGCTCAGTTGGTTAGAGTGTCGACTCCTGCACCCAAGAGTTGTGGGTTTAATTCTCAGTCAGGGCACATACCTAGGTTGCAGGTTCCATGCTTGGTTGGGGCATGCATAGGAGGTAACCAATTGATGTTTCTCTCTCATCTCTCTTTCTCTCCCTCAACCCCCGTTCTCTTTCTCTGGAATCAATGAAAAACATATCCTCAGGTGAGAATTTTAAAAAATTGTATTATAAGTGACTTGATCATTGAAAAAATGCTAATTCAGGCAGTATTAGAGAGTTTTATGATGACTTGGTTTTATGACTTCCATTTTTTATTGTTAATTTAAATGTAACTCATCATGTTAATTATGTTCAGAGGAAGTCATTTGGATATTCTAAGCAAGAGCTTAGAATTATATTACCCAAAATAAAAATCACTTAATGACAACAATGTTTGGCAGTCTATACCCATCAACAGAATAAAGAACAGAGAAATGTTTCATAAAGCCTTGATTTTGTTACAAAAATTACATGTATCCCAAATTTATTTTAAGAACTTTAGAGAAATAAATTTTTGTTGTTTAAGCCAATAAAGATGTGGCCTCTCTAATAGATACATTAAGCTCTAATGTATCCTTGCAAATAATTTCCTACAAAATTAACTTTTGCACTCTGTACACCATCTTTAACACTGGGGCATGGCCAACTGTAGTGACAGCTACACAATACAAAGGCACACACACACACCACATGTGAATGTGTATAATATGTCTTTATTAGAAAAATAAAGCATTTATAAATTCCATAAAAATAAAATATGCATTCAATAATTTTTTAAATAAAAAGTGAAACAAATATAAAGGAAATCAAGCAATGAGCAAAAAAATAAATTAAAAGTTTAATATACTTGAGAAATGCCAATATATGTTATTGAAGCTGCTTGCTCAAAAAAAAAAAAAAAAAGAAGAGAAGAGAAAAAAGGAGAGTTTGGGCTATGAAATAGCAATGTGATATCTCACAGCTATAGGATAGAACACATAGCAGAAATCCTAATGAATGGATTATTTCAACCATCAAAGAAGAATAAAAAAAAATGTCAGTTATTTGTTTGTGTTTTTTAATCCTCACCTGAGGATATTTTTTTCCATTGATTTTTAGAGAGTGGAAGAGAGAGGGGAATACAGAGAGAAATAGCTGATGTGAGGAAACACATTGACTGGTTGCCTACTGCAGGCGCTCTGACCAGGTCCCAGGTGGGGGAGGAGCCTGCAACCATGGTATGTGCCCTTGACTGGAATCAAACCTGGGACCCTTCAGGTCACAGGCCGGCGCTCTATCCACTGAGCAAAACTGGCTAGGGCCGGAAAAAAAAACAATGAGCAAAAATAAATTAAAAGTTTAATATACTTGAGAAATGCCAATATATGTTATTGAAGCTGCTTGCTCAAAAAAAAAAAAAGAAAAGAAGAGAAAAAAGGAGAATTTGGGCTATGAAATAGCAATGTGATATCTCTCAGCTATAGGATAGAACACATAGCAGAAATCCTAATGAATGGATTATTTCAACCATCAAAGAAGAATAAAAAAATGTCAGTTATTTGTTTGTGTTTTTTAATCCTCACCTGAGGATATTTTTTTCCATTGATTTTTAGAGAGTGGAAGAGAGAGGGGAATACAGAGAGAAATAGCTGATGTGAGAAAAACACATCAATTGGTTTGCTTCCTGCACCTGCCCCACCTAGGGTTCAGGCCAGGGAAGGGCCTGGCACCAGGGTTCCTGCTCTTGGCCAGAATCAAACCCAAGACCCTTCGGTCAGCAGACTGATACTCTGTCCACTGAGCCAAACCTGCCAGGGATAGTCTTTTGACAAGTAAAATAGTTATTAAATATGTATCATATACCATGAATTGTTCTCAATGTTGGGCATAAAACAAAGACCAAAAAGACAAATTCTCTTATTTTATTGATCTTACATTCTAGCAGATAGTTCAAATGCAAAAAAGAAATAAATAGCATACTATTATAACAAAACATCACTTAGGTAAGTGCTATAAAGACAGGGGACTTGAGGCCAGGCCAGGGGACCTCAGGCCATGCCCTCCACCCTGGCACCAGGGCTGGGGGACCTGAGGCTGCACCCCCTGCTTGGCATCGGGCCAGAGGATATGAGGCTGTCCCCCCCGCACTGTGGGGCTTAATGGGGGTGGGGCTGGCTGGGTTTGTATCTTGTGCGATTTTGAGGTGCCCACGGGTGGGTGGGGACTTGACTCTGAGTCCCGCAGCATGCCCCAGACTCCGACAAAAGGGAGATCTTCATATATATTTTACTAATATTCTTTCATCTCTGACACTTCTATTATAGAGAAAGGGGAAATAGCAATATTAAAATATTTCCTCTAATTAACTCCCTTTTCGTGTGCACGACTTTTGTGCACCGGGCCACTGGTATTCACAATAATAACAGGCCATTGTGGTCCATGGTGCATCACCCCTTTGGAGTGTTTTAAAAGTGTAATTTTTTTTAAATTTTTTTTATTTTATTGATTTTT
>NW_006298347.1:222506-223801 GCF_000327345.1 Myotis davidii
ATGTTTCTCTCTTTCTCCCTTCCTCTCTCTCTAAAATAAATATATTAAAAAGATGGAGTATGTGTTCTTTTTTAAAAATATATTTTATTGATTTTTCACAGAGAGGGGGGGAGAGGGATAGAGCCAGAAACAATATATTTTAGAGAGGGTTGATCAGCTGCCTCCTGCATGTCCCCCACTGGGGAACAAGCCCTCCCACTCTGGGCATGTACCCAGACCAGTAATTGAACCATGACTTTCTGGTTCATAGGTTGACCCTCAACCACTGAGCCAGGCTGGGCAAGAGGGAACTTCTTTTGTTCAGAAGTTTAAATATTCAGGTTTTGTGTGCTTGCAATGGCCATGCCTATTCTGGCAGCTAACTCCTACGTGTGACTGATGGAGAGGTAGGGGCCTTTTCACATCCCTCAGCCCTTACTGCATATTCTCTAAACTGCCTTTGTTCAGTCCCTTCCCCCAGTGATCAGTGGGGAACAGACTTGGAGAGTGCCAAATTAGCAAAACTGCATGAATGGCATGCCTATATCACCTAGTCTTTCCTTTAATCCTTTCCTGTAAAATAATAACCAGATTATTATAACAGAATCATAGGGAGTGTGGGACAAAAATGAGGTCCAGCATGGCTCCAAGCTGAGGAAATGTCATGACAATTACTAGGGTATTAAAGACTAGAAAAACCTGTTGGGAGAAGGATACTGGAAGTTTGATTTTGGACATGTCAGGAGTGAGATAGCAAGAGGGAACTTCTTTTGTTCAGAAGTGTAAATATTCAGGTTTTGTGTGCTTACAGTGGCCATGCCTATTCTGGTGACTAACTCCTAGGTGTGACTGATGGACAGGTAGGGGCCTTTTCACATCACTCAGCCCTTCCTGCATATTCTCTAAACTGCCTTTGTTCAGTCCCTTCCCCCAGTGATCAGTGGGGAACAGACTTGGAGAGTGCCAAATTAGCAAAACTGCATGAATGGCATGCCTATATCACCTTGTCTTTCCTCTACTCCTTTCCTGTAAAATAATAACCAGATTATTACAACAGAATCATAGGGAGTGGGGGACAAAAATGAGGTCCACCATGGCTCCAAGCTTTTCATCTGAGGAAATGTCATGACAAATTACTAGTGTATTAAAGACTAGAAAAGCCTATTGGGAGAAAGATACCGGAAGTTTGATTTTGGACATGTCAGGAGTGAGATGCCTATGACACAATGATGATGACAAAGAAAGTAGTAACTGTGAAATATGAGTCTGGATATAGGGAAATATCATGGCTGAAGACATTCATTTGAGAGGCCTGG
>NW_006298347.1:225123-226734 GCF_000327345.1 Myotis davidii
TCACACAAACACTCCATCCATGCTTTTGTTCCGGCCCTCCGGTCCAGTTAAATAAAAGGCTAATATGCAGTGTCCCCATGGTAGTTCAACCAGTTCGATTGCTTGCTATGACATGCGCTGACCACCAGGGGGCAGCACAGAACAAGGGAAGGCCTCAGCCAGCAGCCAGAAGGCCCCTATCAGCCCTGAGACCCGGCCAGGCCTAGGGACCCTACCAGTGACAAATTTTGTGCACTGGGCCTCTAGTATTCTAATAATTACAATACACTGACTGGAAGAAGGTAACGAATTTAGTGTTAATATGTTAAGGAGCCAATGCAAACACCAGAAAGTTATCACTTTGTTTATTTATAATGCACTTAAAATAAAAGCACACCAGATGGTTCATGGAAGGATAATACACCTGATCCTAAGATGAGAGGGAAGTTTCTCTGAGAACTCTTGTAGTGAAATACAGTAAACAATTTAAACTGAATTGTTCAAATTCAACATGCATCTCATAGGTCTCTATCTGATAAACTAGACTAATGACATCAAGCCAAAGAGATTCAGGAAAAGTGACTCTTTGGGAGACTAAAGCAATACAGACAATAACTTTCTATTACAATTTTTCTTAATTGAGTTCTAAATTTACTCCTCAGATTGCACACTGTGTTGAATGTCAGAATAACCATGATTAAATGCCATCCATGCCTCAGGTAAAACATGGAATTACATAGGCCAGGCTTATAAATATGCACTCTGAATAGAATTGCTGGAGCACTGTTAAAAATAACTCCAAGTATTTATAATTATACTTGTTTTTTAGAAACATTTTTTAAATATATTTTTATTGATTTTTAGAGAGAGGGAGGGAGAAGGAGGGAGAGGGATAGAGAGAGATAGAAGCATCTATGAGAGAAACATCAAACTGCTGCCTACTGCACCCCACCACCAAACTGGGGATCCAGCCCACAACCCAGGCATGTACCCCGACTGGGAAATGAACCTGGTCCATGGGCTGATGCTCAACCAATGAGCCACACCAGTTGGACCAGAATTATTTTTATTATTCCAACTAGCAGGAGAAAAAATATTCTTTAACTGTTATTGTGTAGTTCTTGGTTGGGGCCCTTGTAACAAAGGACAGATTAAAAAGAGAAAGGCATACACATTTATTTCAGATTAAGTTTTATGTGACATTGGAGCCTTCAGAAAGAAATGAAGATTTGAAGAAGTGATGGAAACTAGAGAGGTCATAGGTTAGGTATGATGAAAAGTGAAACGTTGCTCAGCCAGTATTGCTCAGTGATTGAGCATCAACCTTGATTGACTCCCCCCTGACCACTCCCACCTCCAAGGACAAGCACCCACTGTCCCAGTGTCTTTGTCCATTGGTTATGCTAATATGCATGCATACAAGTCCTTTGGTTGGTCTCTAACCATCCCTTCCCCTGCCTTCTCTCTGAGGTTGGATGGTCTGATCAATGTCACCTTGTCTCTGGATCTATTTTTGTTCATCACTTTATGTTGTTCATTATATCCCACATATGAATGAGATTATGTGATATTTATCTTTTTCCAACTGGCTTATTTTACTTAGCATAATGCTCTCCATGTTGCAAATGGTAA
>NW_006298347.1:226831-236208 GCF_000327345.1 Myotis davidii
TTGTTGTTTTGATTTGCATCTCTCGGATGATTAGTGACTTTGAGCATGTTTTCATGTGTCTCTTGGCTTTCTGAGTGTCCTCTTTCGAAAAGATTCTATTTAGGTCCTTTGCCCATTTTTTGATTGGATTGTTTATTTTCCTTTGGTTGAGATGTATGAGTTTCCTGTAAATTTTGGAGATTAAACCTTTATCTGACATAGCATTGGCAAATATGTTCTCCCATGCAGTGGGCTTTCATGTTGTTTTGTTGATAGTTTCTTTTGCTGTGCAAAAACTTTTTATTTTGATATAGTTTCATTTGTTTATTTTAATAAAAATATATTTTTTAAAAATGACAGCATCCAATACAATAATAGCTGTCCAGTATGAATGAATCAAAATTATATGTAATTATTTTGTGAGATCACCAAAAAATATATTTTTGGTGTGTGTGCTGCAGAATTTTATTAATTCGCTTATGTGTGCCATGATATGGAAAATGTTGAAAATTGCTGCATTATGAGCTTAAAGTGGAAAAAAAACCTTTTTATATACACTGCCAAAATTAATGCTAGTACTAGTATTCTGAGATAAATTATAATTAAATAAATGTTTTGGTTTTGCCTTCTGTGCTTTGCCATCAGTTTGGAATGTTACCATTTTTTTTTTACCATTTTTATTTTTTAACTTTTATTGTATACTTGGTGAAATTCAGGATATCTGCATCCACTTGAACATTAATTGACATATTGTTTTTATGTGAAAATAGGAGATGTATAGCAGAGATCTAAATGTATATATATTTATGTTTATAAAAATCTTTTTCAAAAATTATTTCTGCCATCTCATACAGATGTGGTTATAGAACCCCAATAACAAGGAAAAACACACCAAAATATCAAAATAGCTTTTAGATAAATTATGTTACATCAAAATATAAACGAATAATATGACCACAAAGAATGATGAAGTAATTCCTTCTTAGATATTTATAGTATCCACTCTTACCAGACAGAACTTTCAAGTTTTACTTTTTACATGTTATAAATATTAGAATTCTTAGTAACACATGCATGTGTTTTTAGAAACTTTATTTTTAGAGCATGTTTAGGTCCACAGCAATATTGAGCAGAAGGTACAGAGATTTTCCACATACATGCTGCCCCCTCCCATGCATAGCCTCCCTCATTACCACCATCCTTTGCCAAAGTGGTACATTGGTTACAACTGATAAATCAACATCGACACATCATTATAATTAAAAGTCCATAGTTTACATTAGGTCTTATTCTTGTTGCTGGACATTTTATAGGTTTAAATAAATATAAAATGACAAAGCAATCATTATGGTATCAAATATTTAATTTTTCTAAAAATCCTCTATGTTCTAGGTAACATTTCCCCTCCACACACCCTAAACCAGGGGTGGGCAAACTTTTTGACTCGAGCGCCACAACGGGTTCTTAAACTGGACCGGGGGGCCGGAACAAAAGCATGGATGGAGTGTTTGTGTGAACTAATATAAATTCAAAGTAAACATCATTACATAAAAGGATATGGTCTTTTTTTTCAATAGTTTTATTCATTTTAAACGGGCCAGATCCAGCCCGTGGGCCGTAGTTTGCACACGGCTGCCTAAACCCTAAAACACACACACATATCTTTATACTGTCTTAATAGAATTTTGAGAATGTCATATTATTAGAATCAGGCAGCATGGGGTCTTTTCAGATTGGCTTCTTTCACTTAGTAATATCTATTTAAGTTTTTCCCCCATGTATTTTCATGGTTTGATAGCTCATGTCATTTCCGCATGGCAATATTCCCCTCTCTGGATATACCACAGTTTACTTATCCATTCATCCCCCTGGGGGCAGTCTTTCGTGTTCACGCCAAGAAATCTTGCCACTACGCCTCATCCTCCTGTGCCTGTATCCTTGAAATGTGTTTCCTGCCAAGCCTTGAAAGAATCCCATTGGCCCAGGCAACAGCAGGCATTCTCATTCAATGCTGCTGGGAATGCAAAAAGGTACAGCCACTTTCCAACTGTTTGGAGATTTCTCACACATCTAAATATTATATATATATAATGAGCCTATTCACACTATTTTATTTTATGTAAAAATACTAATTTTCAAATTATTGAGGCATAAAACAGTACTCTATTTTTGTCTCATCTTATTCAAATTTGAATAAATTATAAGGTAAACATTTTGTGGTCAATGACAATAGTGACATGCTTTGTAATTGTCTTGAGTGAGAGCAGTGTGTAAGAAGGTAAAACTGAAATATTATAATACCTTAATTTATTACATCAAAAATTAAGTTAAACATAATTGAGGTAATGACAAAAAAAACCTCCAATAATAATGCTTGTAATCATTTACTGATTTGGCTTGGCTGCAGGTTGACTGAACCAGCAATGTAATGTGAGCACCAAAAAGACAATGCAAGTTTAGGACATGTTAATAATGACAATACTTAAGGCAAACGATTTTATAGGAAGTTATTATCTAGTGAGTCATCTTTTATTATTTACAACCAAGCTCTCTAAGAAATATCCACAAAAACAAAGGAAAAATAGGTTTGGGGTGTGATCAAGGGCTGATTTGAAAGAGACAAAATACTGAATGGAATTGTCTCATGTATCTTTGACTCTTGAATAGATCTGATTTGACCTTCATGTATATCAAACCCAAGAAACACAAAGATGATTTATAACCCCTTCTCTCCAACCCAGCCCTTACGAATGTTCTCACTCTATATCCTTATAGCCTTGCTAGTTTAACTCTCATTTTCTCTTACTACAACTGTTAAAATAATACCCTATATCACCTTTCTTCATCAAATTTTTAATAACTCAAATCTATCTCCTACTTACCTACAGGCTACATTATCTCAAGAGGCAAATTTGATCACGTCTCTTCTGAAATATCTTCAGTAGTTCGCTATCTTCTCTGCAGGATGAGGATCAATCTCTTTAGCACATAAGCCTTTAGGCATGAAAGGCTTACAAGTCTCAGCAACATTGTCTCAATGTTCTGTCCTTTAGTTTTTACATCCCTGTCCGGGTTGTGGCTTATACATTCGAACCTTTATTCATGCTATTCTCTTTTTTAGAAAAACCTTCCTTGCCTGTTCATTTGGCTTGTTTTATAGATGACAGAGGAACATTTTTCTCAGATGATCCCCGGGTAGGAATAGTAATAAGTGCCTGTGATAATCTTCACACAGCACCTTACACAACCTCTGTCATTAAGTCCACATTTTTTATATATTTTTTTACAGGAGTAAAATATTGATTTCTTTGATTTTCCCAGAATTTGAATGTTTTTAAAATTAAAACCTGAATCTTGGTTATGTTTGGTGCCCTAGTGTCTATTAACATTAAGAATATGTAGCATATACTAATGATTAAGAAATAATTATTTTGTAATTGTAGCAATGTAGGAGATTGTTAGGAATATGAAGATGAAATTAGATGATATATTTGAAAGCATGTTACAAATTTCAATGGGTCCTCTATGCCTTAGGTATCACTGTGGCCACCCTTAGAATATTTTTAACTATAAAGGAGAGTTAATATTATGTCATACATATTTTAGGGATTAATTGCCTATATTCCACAACATAGAAATAAATTTAGTGACTTTACTTACAAAATAAAGTATGGTACAGTTTGATGAAATTTTGGAAACTTAATATAGTTATACAACATACTGTTGCTTTTAAAATATAATTCTTTTCTATAATTTGATTTCTGTTTGCTTTAGAAAGAAATATCATTGCAGAATAAGTTATCACATGCTTTTGTCAATATTCTGTGACACTTCCATTTAAGCATAACAATATTTTAGAATATTATTAGAGTTCCACCTGAAATAACTATGATGCCAAAAATATTGAATCTATCAGATTTGTAATAGCTTTTAGAAATAAATAATTTGTTGTATGTGTTAGTTTAAGACACCAAAATATGACCATATCTGTTGGGGTCCAGCCCCAACAGGTCTAGGGGTCCCCAAAGGTGTGGACGGAGTCGGCGAAGAAGGAATGACACTGAGACAGTGTTCAGTTGATCAGCAGCCCAGCCAGGATCTCTAGCCAGATTCTCCAGCCAGGTTCTGTGTTTTATTGTCTTATTACATCTGTATTTATACCAGTTGATTTTAATCCTATCAATTTCTATTCCAAAGGTTAGGGTGTTTCTTATCTCCATTCCAGGGAATAAAGATTATGTAGCTTAAGCATGATTGTTCATAGTTAAAGTGATTACCCGCCTGGCACTTAGTTAAGGGGTTTTATTCCCTCCCTAATTTCAAGGAAAAATCCTTACCAGGGGAAACAACCTTTCTCGGAGAGGTGACCTTGGTTAAAACATATAGTGCCAAGAAGGGGAGCAAACATATTAAGAACAGTATGACATATATGCCAGGTCCCTTGAAACATATGCTGTGCAGATGTTCCTTCCCTGCAGCGACTGTGTCAAGCAGCAAGGATGGACGGGCTTCCGGCACATATCTCTACATTCAAATTACATCACCACTTTTAGGCAGCAAGCATTGTAAGATAACCTTTTGATCCATTTTATTAACTGAGAGAAATTAATTACAAAATTGCATGTGATATTTTGATACTTATAATTACAAGTTCATATTTGAATCTCCCAGCATGAACACCAATAATTATTTTCCAATATAGTAAGTTAAAAGATACAAATTGCTTCTAAGATAATTTTATTTTTTTAAAATATATTTTATTGATTTTTTACAGAGAGGAAGGGAGAGGGATAGAGAGTTAGAAACATCGATGAGAGAGAAACACTGATTAGCTGCCTCCTGCACATTCCACACTGAGGACGCGCCCGCAACCAAGGCACATGCCCCTGACCGAATCGAACCCCGGACCCTTGAGTCCGCAAGCCAATGCTCCATCCACCAAGCCAAACTGGTCAGGGCACTTCTAAGATAATTTTAACAAACTTGTGTAATATATATATATAATGTTATTTCATAAGAAACAAAAGCATGCTTATCTAAAAGTGTATTTAGTATAACTATACTATATAATTTTATTGCATCATAGAAATTTTATTTTAAAAAATAAATATTCTCTATTATTTTCTCTATTATTGAAGAAATATTTTCATTTCATTTATATTGTACATAATCAATAAGTAGCTATAATTTTCTCAACTTGCATTAAACATTATCTATTATGCTTATATATTTTCATATATTCAATATTTAGAACAGACATTTTAAATTTTCCAAGGAGTAAATATGGACATATTTATACATACAAGTGAATAACAATTCAAGACTATGGGTGACAATACTTCTCTCCATATAGCTAAAATGTTTGATTATGTATTGAGTGTATAAAAAATTGCACTTAAAACAGACATGAAGCAAATTAACCCAAACTCCTCTCTAGAATTGTTTGTGTTCTGATTTTCTCTGACCTTGAATAGTACTAGCCTTCCTATTGCTTTACTTAGTTTCCACCCCTTTTTCTTCTTTCAATTTTCTTTGAAACCAAGGTCAGACTTGCTATATCAGTTCCCTACAGAGTAAGAAATGGCTTATGAGACAGTACAAATGCTATTTGGGATTACTGATAAAGTTTAAAGGGAAACATCTAAAGACAAAAAAGTTGGAAAAGCCCAAAGGTTTCATGTGCAACCCTTAAAAGAAAAAAAATGAAGAAAGAAAGGTCACACAGTTACTGAAACTATATGAGTTGATTTCAACTTTGATGGAAAGTTCTTTCAGAGCCTGAGTAGAGAATTACAAGTAATTGCAACTTTAAGAGAGTTCTTGC
Organism: Myotis davidii; assembly: GCF_000327345.1. NCBI lineage: Eukaryota > Metazoa > Chordata > Mammalia > Chiroptera > Vespertilionidae > Myotis > Myotis davidii. The sequence goes on from NW_006298347.1 coordinate 232,635, forward strand.
TTATTGTTACATCAGAACTGTATTATATATTTTACAATATCGAACATTTTCACCTATAATATCCCTTTAGCTGTTCATGTGCCCAAAATCTATTTATTTTAACAGCTGTTATAAAGTCAATGATAACAATTCAATTTTAAAACTTTTATGGTTCTGATATGTGAATGAGCAAGGGAATGAGAAGCAAATAATAGTGTTCTTTGCTTCTGATGCCTAAATGTAAGCATTATATTGCTTTATATTTGCAAGGTGTATCTTTATTAAACACCTGAATTTCAGCCTCTCTGGGACCTTATAGTTTAGGATTCTCTATTATAAACATCACATAGCTGAAGTTTTTTAATCCATTCTGAAAATATTTGCCCCAAAACCTCAAGTTTTAGTCCTTTACATTTCTTAATTTTGCTGAATAATTAGACTTATTTATATTGTCTCATTATGTACTTCACTCTCCTACTTTAAGTGTGGGATTATTCCTTCCATGAATGGTTTCTAACACAGTAGTATATTCATATGGACCTGAAAATAGATACACCATTAATTAAAAGACTACTAACTATTTTACTTTTGCTTGAGCCCATTCTGGTAAATTATATTATTTTCTAGCAATAGAAAACTATTCATAAATATTTTTCTAGTTTTATTTTAATCTCATTATTTTCATTGTACTATATTTTTATTATCTTTTTATTTCTTAAGTCAGTTATTCATGTTTTTCTCCCCTTTGTCTTTTGATCAGTATTTTAACTTTATTAGCTTTAAAAAAATCTAATTCCAGCTTTCATAATACCGTACATATAAATATGCTAATTTTATGTTTTATTATTATTATTTGATTTGCCTATTCTCATTTTATTGCCACTGTTTCTACACCATCTTTAGATAAATTTCATTATTTTTACACATACTTCAGTTGCATTCAACATATTATAATATACTTATTATAACACCATATATTGACTACACATTGCTATTAATAGTTAAAATATCATAGTTTATTTTTACCATTTGTTGATCTGTGTTTTAAAATAATTTATGAATTTCTAAAAATAAATTCTTATTATTATTTTAGTATTTATATTTAGCTAATTCCATTTGGATTAGAGGACCGCTTTATGTTAGTTCAGTTCTTTCAGAGTTAGAAGAGGGTAAAGGGAGTCTAATAAATGTGACGGAAGGAAACAACTTTGGGTAGTGGACACAATGCAATATACAGATGACGTATTATAGAATCATACACTTGAAGTCTATCTAATCCTATTAACCAATGTCACCCCAATAAATTTAAATTAAAAAAGAAGTTTTGAAACTTTCTGAGGTTAGGGATTCTTAAATCAAATAGTGTTTTCTTATGAAGAATGTTTATTCTTCCACTGAAATTAGTGTACTTTATATGACCAATAGGTAAAATTTGTTAATTATATTCTTAAAATATTTTCTATACTGACATATCTCTATCTAATCTCTCTTCATGATGAAACAAGCATCAATTTCTGTTAATCTGTTTTCTTTGATATTAATATAGTCTTCTGAACATTTTTAGTTTTGTTTGAATTTGTAAGCAATATATTTTTTATCTGTTCTTAGCAGCACTTCTCAACCTGTGGGTCGCGACCCCTTTGGCGGTCAAATGACCCTTTCACAGGGGTCGCGTAAGACCATCATGCATATCAGATATTTACATTACGATTCATGACAGTAGCAAAATTACAGTTATGAAGTAGCAACAAAAATAATTTTATGGTTGGGGGTTACAACATGAGGAACTGAAATTAAAGGGCCAGAAGGTTGAGAACCACTAATGCGTTTCTTATGAGCCATACTTGTATTCTCCAGTTAAACAATTATTTTCTTGTCAAAAGATAATTTAATGCAATTATACTTATGTGAGGACTTAAATTTAATCATCTAGCTTGTAACTTCTATAATTTTCTCCATTCTATGTGATGTGTTTTTTGCCTTTTTATGCATTTATTTCCTTATCTTATCACTATTTTGGAAGTTACGTTCTCTTTTAATTATTTTATGGTTACCAGTAAGATTGCTACAGTATTCATTATATTCTTCAAGTCCAAAATTAATAAAACTTTAGCTCTTCATATAAATATAAGGATCTCAGTATAGTTTAATGTTTCCCTTCCTAAAGTATGCACACTATTATTATTGTTTAGACAGTGTGTGTTAGTCTTTAGTTTTTTATATTATACTTATTTTAAAGTCCTTGCTTCTCAGACCTTCGGTTTGAGATAATTTAAGTTCTGTCTGAAGTACTTGAAATACATTGATAAGTGTACATTCATGATGAGTTCTCTTAAGTTTGTTTACTTATGCCTCCTGCTCTCCTCCTCCTCCTTTTTCTTGTTCCCCTCCTTCATCTTCTTCCCTTCCTTTTCCTCCTCCTAGTCATTTTTTTCTTCTTACTTCTTTCTCATCATCATACTCATTCTCACTCCATTTTTCTACTTGTTCTAAATATGTCTTTGTTTTTAAAGTATTTTTCTAGGCATAGTATTCTAAATTTGGAGTCATTTTCTTTTTGAATTTAATCTTACCAATGTCACCGCAATATATTTAATTTAAAAAAGAATAAAAATACTAATAAAAAGAAATCAGTATTTTATACTCTATTGGTATGATTACTGCTAATATTTAGTTGTAAAAATAAATTGACAGTCTTTGTATTTCCTCTCATTCCTTTCTTTTCTGCAGTTTCACATTGATGTTTTGCAGTTATCCTGTTTTATATTAATTAGAATTTTGATGTCCTTCATCATTTAAAAACTAGAGGACTGGTGCACGAAAATTTGTGCACTCAGGGGGGTCCCTCAGCCTGGCCTGCACCCCTCGGGGGATGTCTGATGCAGCAGTTCTCAACCTGTGGGTCACGACCCCTTTGGTGGTCAAACGAACCTTTCATAGGGATCGCCTGACCATCCTGCATATCAGGTTACATTACAATTCATAACAGTAGCAAAATTACAGTTATGAAGTAGCAACAAAAATAATTTTATGGTTGGGTCACAACATGAGGAACTGTTTTAAAGGGCCAGAATGTTGAGAACCACTGGACTGATGGCTTAGACCCATTTCCCAGGAGAATGGGCCTAAGCTGGCAGTTAGACATCACTTTGGCAGCCCAGGAGACCTCGAGGGATGTCCAACTGATGGCTTAGGCCCATTTCCCAGGGGAATAAGGCTAAGCTGGCAGTCAGACATCCCTCTGGCAGCCCAGGAGCCCTTGGGGGATTACCGACTAACAGCTTAGGCCTGCTGCCCGCCACTGTACTGGCCAGACATGAGCCTGCTTCTGGCTGAGTGGTGAGCCCCCTATGGAAGTGCACTGACCACCATGGGGCAGCTCCTGTGTTGAGCGTCTGCCCCCTGGTGGTCAATGCACATCATAGTGACTGGTCATTCCTGGTCATTCCACCATTAGGGTCAATTTGCATGTTACCCTTTTATTATATAAGATAAGATTAGCCAATGTATTTCCAAATATTACTGCTCACTGATTAATATCTTGGAAATTCAATTAATTTGATATTAAATATTTTCATTCTATCTTTTATATCTC
>NW_006298347.1:236246-237165 GCF_000327345.1 Myotis davidii
TTCTTCTTCTATCTTGTTTCTCTTTACTATGTTCCAGGTAATATTTTATCTTCTGTTTCACTAAAACTCTCTTTAACTGTATCTAATCTGCTAAACATATGCTGTTTATAATTTTTATTATGCATTTTTTCTAGAGATCGTACAAACATTTTGTATCAATATAGATAATTTCTATTTCTTCAAAATATATATTTTAAACTTGGTCTTTTTTAAGCATAGTAAGTCTAATTGTTTTTTTTTAATATATTTTATTGATTTTTTACAGAGAGGAAGGGAGAGAGAGATAGAGAGTTAGAAACATCGATGAGAGAGAAACATCGATCAGCTGCCTCCTGCACACCCCCCACTGGGGATGTGCCCGCAACCCAGATACATACCCTTAACTGGAATCGAACCTGGGACCTTTCAGTCTGCAGGCCGACATTCTATCCACTGAGCCAAACTGGCTAGGGCTCCTGCCATTTTAAGTGATAACCTTGCTAGGGAGAGTAGTTTTAGTTGTAGGTTCTAGCTTTTCATCACTTTGAATATTTCAGTCTCTTCTGGCCTGAAATGTTTCTGTTGAGATATCAGCTGACAGTCTTATGGGAGATCCCTTGTAAGTAACCAATTGCTTTTATCTTGCTGCTTTTAAGAGTCTCCCTTTGTCTTTAACCTTTGGCATTTTAATTATGATGTGTCTTGGTATAAGTCTCCTTGAGTTCATCTTGTTTGGGGCTCTGTTTCATGGACCTGTGTGTATTTTTTCTAGAGAAATTTTCAGTCATTATTTCTTCAAATAGTTTCTCAATCTCTTGCTTTCTTTATTATCCATCTGTTATATCCTACAATGCAGATGTTGTTTTGCTAGGTGTTGTCCTAGAGATCCCTTAAACTATCCTCATTTTAAGAACTTTTCCTTTTTGTTGCTTTGATTGCA
>NW_006298347.1:237960-244490 GCF_000327345.1 Myotis davidii
GAGTTAGAAACATCGATGAGAGAGAAACATCGATCAGCTGCCTCCTGCACACCCCCCACTGGGGATGTGCCCGCAACCCAGATACATACCCTTAACTGGAATCGAACCTGGGACCTTTCAGTCTGCAGGCCGACGCTCTATCCACTGAGCCAAACCGGTTTTGGCAAGTCTAATTGTTTTATAATCTGTGTTGAATAATATCAGGAATTTTATAGATCTTTCACTTGTTTTTATGCTGGTTCTCTTTTATTTTAACTTACATTCTTGTATGCCAAGTAATGCTTGATAATATACTAGTTAAAATACTAGAAATACTATTTTTTTAGAAATAATATGAAACCTATTTGTATATACTTTCATTCAGAGTGTGCTTGCTTTTGCTCCTCTTAGACAATGAGGGTTATTTGAATCTAAATTCAAATTTTTAAGTAACTTGGGCCTCCTGCTGATTTGAAATTAGGTGAAAATTTCTCAAAATAACTGTTTTGTATTTTTAATATTATCTCTGAGTTTATGGCATTTTACATTCTCATATTGCATTTGAAGGAAAGTATTTTATTATATTTCTATAACTTCAAGAGACCCATACTTTTTAATTCTAATCACCTTTCATTGATGAACATATCAAAATGAATTTAAAGTTGCCAGGAATGGCAAATGCCCTAAAAAAAAAAAAAGAAAAATATTGTAATTAACTTTCTGTGTTTTTTCTTTTCATTATTGGCTACATATTCCCCTAATATATTTTCATCTTAATATGTTCAAAAACCACTAGAATAAATATTTTATTAAGCATTTTTACATTTTTATTAGTGATATTTTTCTGAATAAACTATTAATAGCATATATATTAAATATATCAATTTTGAGGAAAATCAGTTCATGTGTTTAAAGGACTTATTTCTCAGTTTGAACATCATCTAAAATATACATATAAACATTAAGTTTAGATTTGTTTTTTAAAATCTGTAAACCTTAAATTTCTGTGTCATAACCACAGAAAGATTTATTTCCTCTTAAGTTAAAGAAAGGTCTAGATAATGGTAGACCAGAGATGTTATGTTATTATGATATCAAGGATATTAAGACAGGCATTATTTTCTATTTGGTCCTCTGTATAATGCTATTTTACATTTATTCATGGAATCATTTCAGTGTTTTGGTGTTCTTATTAGAAATAAAGCATTACAAACATGGGGAGAGAAAAAAGGCAGTATTAGTCTCCATTTCCATAACTTTCACAAAAGTCCTTCCCATGACATTGGCTTGAACTTAGTCACTTAGTCACTTGGCCTGTGCCAACTGTGAGGGACATTATCAAATAATAGTCATTACCTGGATCAGGGTGACCTCAGTAGTATAGGACTTCCGTTGGAAAGAAGAAGGGAAGACTAGCTTAGACAGGTGACCGGTCATCTCTGCTACTGAGTGACTTATGAAGAATTCCCACTTTCTATAAATCGATGTCAGTTATTGGGGAAAAGACTTCACTCCTTTGAAATATATGATTTATTAATAATTTTCATAAAAATATTTTTAGTTATCATAGAAATACTTTCATGAATAATTACTGATACTTGTCAATCAGTGTTGCTTGTCAGTGAGTTATGAAATCTCCCACAACTGAGCACACTACTCACTCATAATTACCAATTAAAGAAATGCTAAGATAGAAAATGATGTTTAGGATAAAAATATTTTACCAATTTACCAAAAGTTCCAATTTGAAATGACTTGCCTTGACAGGTGATGAATAAAATCTCATTAGAAACAAATCAAATGCTTCGCCCCTGCATTATTCTGATCTGAACCGTCTCTTTTCCATTAATGTTAATATTTCTAAAATGCATCACGGATCTTGATAATTTAAAAGGCATTATGTGAGAAAACATCGTTCTGGAACTGAAAAAGCATTATTGTTGTCTTGACTGTGTTGACATTATCATCACTGAGGTAATGGCCTGAGGCACCAAAGAAGTTGTTCTTCCTGTTTGCATCATTTATACTTGCTTTCTTTAAAAAAAAAAAAAAAATCAGTGACACCCAGAAGCATCTTAAAAATAATATCTGTCTCTCTGAACCCTCTGTGTTGTCTTTGATCTAGTAAAGCATCTTAATCAAACATTAAGAGAAGCACAAACATTTAAAGCCACTCAGTGATTGCAGCTCAAAGAAAATATTCTGATAGAATTGGTCTAATTTTTGATGGAGTCATGTTTTATTTTTTAAATATTTATTTTCAGTTTTACTGAAATATAATTGACATATAGCATTGTATAAAGTTTACAGTTTACAACATAATGATTTGATATATGTATGTTGTGAAATGATTACATTCTGAGTTTAATTAACATCACCACCTCACATAATGCTACGATGAACATGGGTGTACAGATATATCTTCAACATAGTGATTTCATTTTCTTTGAATATACACTTAGAAGTCACGTGCTAAGTCACATGCTAGTCCTATTTCTAACTTTTGAGGAACCTCTATACTATTTTCCATAGTGACTGCACTAATTTACATTCCCACCAACAGTGTGCAAGTGTTTCCTTTCTCTACACCAACACATTATCTATGTGTTTTTGGTAATGGCCATTCTAACAGGTGTGAGATATCTAATTGTGGTTTTGATATGCATTTTCCTGATAATTAATCATGTTAAGTACCTTTTCATATTCCTCTGGCTATTTGAATATCTTTTATCAATACATGTCTCAATAAATGTCTATTCAAATCTTTTGCCCATTTTTATTGGATAATTTTTTATACATTTATTATTTTTTTAAATATATTTTATTGATTTTTTACAGAGAGGAATGGAGAGAGATAGAGAGTTAGAAACATCGATCAGCTGCCTCCTGCACATCTCCCACTGGGGATGTGCCCGAAATGCAGGTACATGCCCTTGATCGGAATCAAACCTGGGACCTTTCAGTCCGCAGACTGACGCTCTATCCACTGAGCCAAACCGGTTTCGGCTATACATTTATTATTATTTTACTATTTAATTGTCTGAATCCCTTAAATATTTTGGATATTAACCCTCATGAGATATGTGGTTTTCAAATATTTTCTCCCATTACATAAATTGCCTTTTAATATTTTTAATTATTTTTGAGGTACAGAGAAGTCTTGTTTTCTCTATGGGATAAATCTAAGATATAATTCCCCTATAATAAAATAATAATTCATGTGTCATAATTGCAATTTTTAAGCCTCATAATCTGGGAATATTCCATCAGTTACTGACATCTCATTGATAATTATAAAATGAAATAATTTAATAATAGAAGACATTAGTAACTTTCCAAACCTAAGTAAATAAAAAGACGGGACCAATGTTAGAGGATGAAGTAATGCTACTTTTGTGGCTTCAATCAGGAGAACTTTTGGTAGCTATTCAAAAAATCACTAAAGATGAGAAAACAATGAGATAATTTTAAAGCAGAATTTTAATGCCATATTATTTCACTGGATATTTTGTGGATGTATATATTGTTTTCAATAACTAATAAATCTCATCTCACCCTGGTTTTGTTTGCTATATCAAAGAAATTATTATTATTATTATTTTTTAAAATATATTTTATTGATTTTTTACAGAGAGGAAGGGAGAGAGATAGAGAGTTAGAAACATCGATGAGAGAGAAACATCGACCAGCTGCCTCCTGCACATGCCCCACTGGGGAAGTGCCCGCAACCCAGGTACATGCTCTTGACCGGAATCGAACCCGGGACCCTTCAGTCCGCAGGCCGATGCTCTATCCACTGAGCCAAACCGGTTTCGGCCAAAGAAATTATTTTTAAAAAGGGTGGGGTGTATTAAAGCTTTAGATTTTTTTAAGTGAAGAATTGATTTCAAGTGATAATTCCTGAATGACTACAAATCCAATCCATAGAGCACGTGGCCTTTATATCTGACCTCAGTGCGGCTTAAGCTTGTGTGCTGCTTAAGATGACCAAGCATAAGAACTATGCTTACATTCAGTCTTTGCAATGTCTCTATGTAGAATATCTCATTTTGGCAAATGAGTAAAATGAACACCAAAACTAATAAGTAACTTGACAAATACATACCAGCTAACTGTCAGAATCTGGACTTAAATATATTTTGAATGGCTTTAGAGTTTGTCCTGCTATACTAGATTTAAAAAATATATATATAAAGTACTTTATTACCTAAGGAGCATTTGCTTCAATTGATATCATCTTAATTATGGTCAAAACCTATTTATGTTTTAAAATATGGGGTGGGAGAGCAGGAAGAAAGAAGGGAAGAAAGAGAAACTGAAAGAGCAAGAGGGAGAAAGCCTATTATCATTAAACATGATTTTATTGTTTGACCTAGTTACTTTGGCACCAAGTGATAACTTCAAAAATTAAATTCAAAAGATAAAAAAGTTAAATTTTTGGGAAATTGCCCTGTAGGCATGTACAATATTCTTAAAGTCTCAAAACCATTGAAATAATGGCTTCTTGATACTTTCAGCTGTGTCACACTTCACCTCATATTGCTGAAAGAAGAAACACTGCTTTGAATCTCAGAAACATTTTAATTATTGGTTATTTTTAATATTGACAGAGAAATATCCATTTTGTGAAATATATGTTATACATAATTTATAGGTATATATAATTTATATTGAAGGGGAATATTAGACATTTGGGGGACTAGCAATCTGAATCTTTGCCAGTAACCAGTATTCTGATGCACACTCTTGCTAGTAGATGATTAGCTCCATTCTTGTCTGCAATGCTTGTTCTGCCTTGCAGAACCTGTTTCCTGGAATACTCCCATTTTACAGAAGCCATAAACCATGAACCATACACAACCCCCAGAGGGGTTGTCAGCACTGGTACCAGCCAGGCCAGGCTTGTGGGTGTAATTTCACTTCCTCTATCCCAACCCATGGGGGGCTGCAAAGCCCGTGAAAAGTCTGGAAGCCTGGTCCATATTTGGGGGACAAAAAAACTAAAAGGGATAGAAGGAAGACTTCCCCATATTCATCACTCAGGCTTTGGAGGCTGATCCCCTTGAGTCACCGCACTAGTGCAATCTGCAATTCTGCATTAAAGGCTCCTCTTCTGAATCCTCTGAGTTCCTGCCTTATTATTCTCCTGTGCGCCTGGCAGATTATCTATAACAATATATTCATATAATTCACATATGTATATATCTCTCACTTTTGTCTTTAAAAATGGCAGATGTCAAATGACTCTCTAGGGCAACCGAAGAATTGCCCCTTAAACACACTGCAGAATGATCATCAAATAGTTATTTATTAAGCAGCTCAATAAGAATGTCCACATTCTTTTTATCAGCAGTTCTGTTTCTTAGAACCAAATATTTATCATATAGAGCATTGAATCATGATAATGAGTACAAAAGTAGTTATTATGAAAAATAATAATTTTTTCAAAAATAAAAGATGTGTTGCCCTGATGGGTAATGAAGATAAAAAATAAATAAATAAAATAGGTCTTACAATGTTTACTATGATAAAAAATAAAAATAAACATATATATATGTATATATATATATATGTATATATATATATATATAACAGAAAATTGATCAGAGCATATAGAGTCTACTTGTGCCATAATGATGGCAATAATTATAGTATTTATGTATTAATCTGGTGGTGATAATGTGGATAATATATTGAAATGGGTAAACATAGATTCAGGGAGAAAAATTAGGAGGCACTGCAGGAACCAGATGATATATTATCCAAGTAAATGTATGGACTTCTGGGAAGCAGTGGATGCCAGAGATTACTTAGAGGTGGAATGTGGTATAGAGGACACAGAGAATTATCTGAGAGATATTTAGGTTAAAATATTATTAATTTAAGAAGTAGGAAAGGGAGGTATTTTTTTTTCTGTATTCTGTTGTCTGGTTTATAGTCTGTAACTTTAGTGGGACCTAAGGAAGAACCTACTAATCCCAGCTGGCTAGATGGACTGCCTGAGATAGGGTTTGGTTAAAACACACATACAAACACACACACACACACAACAAACAAACAAACAATAAATATAACAACATCAATATTGCAATTCATTTAAGCGGATGTCTACGACACTGACTTTCATAATGTGTTATGAGATTTAGGATCTGTGAATACACTATGCTAGTGGGGAGAAAAGTCCACTATTTAGTTTATTGTCTTTGTTTGTTCATTGGAAAGATTACATTCATTTCATAGTTGTAATACCAAAGGTTATCAATCTTGACACAAAAACAAAATGGAATTTCAACTAGAGCACTACATTCCTTATAACTCTTAAGTAGCTCACCTTTTGCTTTCAAACTAATTCTTTCAATTTGCTATTCAATAGTCTAATCTATAACACACTTACTTCTATCCCTTTGCACACTTAAATTTATAGTGTGTTTATACTTGACTGCCTATGCTCATTTCTGCTTGCTTCTCTCAATAATTATAAGAACACAACCTTGTCCTACTTGCTATCTGGTTTTATTTACACTCTTCTTTTTCTTTACTCTTTGAAGTAT
>NW_006298347.1:245399-248811 GCF_000327345.1 Myotis davidii
TCTTGAGTGTAACAGGGGGCGGTGCCCCAACCCCCCAATCAGCCCTAACCTGAGCATGACTGAGGGTGGCATTGCAACCTCCTGATCCGCCCTGCTCTGTGCATGACAGGGGGCGGTGCCCCAACTCCCCAATTGGCCCTGCTCAGAGCCCGACCAGGGGCTGCACCTAGGGATTGGGCTTGCCCTCTGCCACCTGGTAGTGGGCCTAAGCCAGCAGGTTGTTATCTCCCGAGGGGTCCCAGACTGTGAGAGGGCACAAGTGGGGCTGAGGGACCACTCCCCCACCCCGCTCCCAGTGCACAAATTTTTGTGCACCGGGCCTCTAGTATATATATAAACAGAAAAGCATAAAGAGATAGAAATATAGATTAAAAAGCTCAGAAATTCTCAATCTACTGTTTAAATATAAGACATTGACTTTATTAATATGTTGAATCTCCCTGTATGTAATTCATGCGTTTCTTACATTCCATGTATACAGAGAATATTGAAGACAATCTGGATTAAGTCTTATTGACATCTTTGTTCCTACAACATCCAGCATAGAATTTTATCCATAGATGATATTCACTATGTAATTTTTAGTTGAAGGTAAGCATATCCAGGCTGAAGAGAATAGTAGTAAAAAGGAAAATAAAACTTTTAGAGCTGAAAATAAGGTATGTTTATTTTTGCTTTCTGAGTTTAAGTATTTTGTACAAGTTACTCACTGAATTTCAAATGCTAGTACATCAGCAGAGAATTTAGAAATAACAGCACATACTTGTGAATTTTTCAGTTTTCTTCATGTTCTAGTTGTATACCATTCTGGTTGGAAAAAAAGCTTGATATTTCAATCTTAAATTCATTAAGACATATTTTGTGTCCTAACATATGATCTAACCTGGAGAATGTTTCATGTGCCCTTGAGAAGAATGCATCTTCTGATGCTGTTGGATGAAATATGTTGTAAATGTCTGTCAGTCTCATCTGGTCCACCTTGTAGTTTAAGACCATTTCCTTACTGATTTTCCGTCTAGGCAATCTATTCATTGTGGAAAGTGGGGTATTGTAGTCCCATACAATTATTCTATTGCTGTCTATTTCTACCTTCATATCCGTTAATATGCGCTTTAAATGTTTAGGTACTTCCATATTGGGTGCATAAATATTTATAATTAGTACTTAAGCTGGATGAATTGATCATTTATTATGTGATTACCTTGTTTGTCTTTTGTCCTTTATTTTCCATGCAACTGTATCTTTGTGTACTATAGTTCTCTGGGACTTGTGAATGCAAGCCTCAACAATTTTCAGAAACAGTTGCTTTTGAGGGTCATCTTTTGGGTGGGAGCTTTAAAAGTTGGGGTGCTAGGGGTGTGGTCCAAGTCCTACTTTACCCAGAGAATAGCAGGAGTTGGGGGTTTTCTCCTGCTTGTATATTCTATAGGTGGGGTTTGTGTTGAGAATGTACATAAGCCTTTTTTTCCATTTCAATGTGGGTATCTCTGAGTTGCCTGATGTATAGGATTTCTCAGCTAGGTTCCGGATTTCCTTCAGAGGGAACTGCTCCTTGTATAGCTGTATGTTCAGTGCTCCAAAGGTTGAGAAAAACTCATTAGTCTCTAACATTGCCATCTTAGTCTGGAGTCGGAGTCAAACCTTCCTTATAGTATATATTGAAAGGAGCTGGCCAAAGGTTAAATAAATGTAGTTGAAAGCTTGAATTTCCTTGATATTCTCAATTTTTACTTTTGAGAAGATTATAACATTGTGATGTAAGGGTAAAATTATTACACTTCACAGGATATGCAGACTTTATCTATTATCATAGATTTCATAAAGGACATGAGAGAAGGTTGACTTTGAAAAGCATTTATTAGTGCAGCATGGAGGATTATATAGCTCTCAAGTTAGCTGAGCTGAATTGAATAACGGAAGGAGTTTCGTGTTTGTTCTCTTTACCAGTACCAAAGGAGTAAGTAGTATGCTTTAAAAAATAAAACCTTCTTTTGTGTAAGTCAAGATTTGAGCAGAAGTTCTATGCACCTATTAAAGTAATGTTTACACAGCTCTTTCTTCATGGGAAGTACATCACTTCTGGGCTCCTTCTTAAGTATAAAATAAGCTATAAAAAAATCAGTTCCTTGCATATCTGTAATCTTCCATTATAAATATATAACAGACTTAACTTTCAAAATGCAGTTTTTCTTTTCAAGTGGAAAATATTAGTGTACAATATTATGCTCATAAGCATTAATTTTCACAGACCATTTCAAAGCTATAAAAATTGCTTGAGTTTAGAATTATGTTTGATTTTTTGCTCCCCTTCACCTAATTTTAGTGCTGATCAGCACCATTCTTCTAAAATCATGGGTACTATAGTTTTGCATAACTTACAGTTCTCAAAAAAATGAAGGTGTGAAGATCTATAAAGAATAACTGATGAGCCCTAGCTGGTTTGGCTCAGTGGATAGAGTGTCGGCCTGCAGACTGAGGGGTCCCAGATTCCATTCTGGTCAAGGTCACATGCCTGGTTGTGGACTTGACTCCCAGTAGTGAGTGTGCAGGAAGCAGCCAATCAACGATTCTCATCATTTATGTTTCTATCTCTTTCTTCCTCTCCCTTCCTCTCTGAAATCAATAAAAAATACATTAAAAATTTAAAAAAATAACTGATGAGGTAGATAAAACCTAACTCAGTTGAGGAAATTATATTTTTGTTATGTAAATTACTGAACTATGGTTCAGTCATGAAGAAAAACTTTAATTATCAGACTACCTTCCTGCTTCAATTACATTAGTTTTAATACCAGACCCTTTAAGAAGAAAAAGTAGGCCTGCCCATGGTTGTTTGATAGGACCAACTCTCTTTCTTAACACTCAGCATCAGGGTGAAATATAGTTTTGTTTCTAGATTCAGCCAGTTCTCTTTTTTTTCCCTCTCAGCTTCAAATGCACTCTTTAAAGATGAAAAGATTTAACTCTGTGAACTTATTCCAAGTCACACAAGTTTGACTGTCAAAATAAACTGACACACAAAATAGATCCAGAGACATGGAAGCATGCAACAGACTGAGGATCCTCAGAGGAAATGGGTGGGAGAAGTGATCAACCAAAGAACTCACATGCATATATGCATAACCCATGGACACAGACAATAGTGGGGTGAAGGTGTGAGGAGGAGGGGGATCAATGAGGAGAACAGGGAACATCTGTAATAATCTCAACAATAAAGATACATTAAAAAAGAAAACAAAATTGGATTCACAATAAGTTAATGCAACACAAATGTCTTTCTTCACATTTACCTACATATAATATGTATATATATGGTTATAAAATAACATGTCACTACAGATAGATACACTAAGTAAAAGTTAACTTTATTTTCTATACCTGAGCTGATATTTCTTACAAATCCCCAACTTCC
>NW_006298347.1:248860-249791 GCF_000327345.1 Myotis davidii
TAGATATGGGAATAAGAGTGCAAAAATGACAGGTTTGGCACACCAAAATAGAATAAGTTCAGGAGTAGACCAGCAATTATTATTTTTATGATAGTGATGTTATTTGGTTCTCTCTTTGGTTTTTTGGAAAACAGAAGTAGATAGCATAGGTATTAATTAAATGATAATTTTGCCTATCCAAATTTTTTTAGGTGCTTTACATATCAACGTTTACTAACCAGCAATATTGTTTGTGACCTCTATGTACGCTGGCTAAGGATGGTGATAGTGCAGCTTTCTGATGCTTATAGTTCATTCCTTGCACTTAGTATCAGCCAGGTGCATCAAGTTGTCCCTGAGGGGAAAATAGAGTCCTTTCATCATGTTTTCTTTTCTCTTAATAAGATCTATTTTTATAAACTTCTTTTCCTTTCCCATTTATTTGCCCTTTCCTGGTTTCTTTTCTATGCCTGTTTCTCATGACACTCATGAATGTCATTTTCAGGACAAGGACCTGAAGAAAATTATATATAATCTCATTTTTCTATATCGGATTTTTCAATTCCTGAACTACTTATCCAAATTTAATTTTGTTTTATAACGAAGAGAGAAAAGTCTTACTGATTTTTCTTTGTGAAAGAAGAATGAAATAGTTTAGAGTTCCCAAGGGTAGGGTTAACTTTAAAAAAAAAAGAAAGAAAATCTAGACTTAATTACTTTAGAAAACTTTTTGATTCCCCTTCCATAGTTTCCCCTATTATCAACAGCTTGCAATAGTATGGAATATCCTATATAATAAAAAGCCAGTGACCATAAGCATAACGACTGGAATGACCGCTTGACCAGTCGCTATGAGGTGCATTGACCACCTCTCGGTCCCTCCCCCAAGCCCGCAGGCTCCAATAGCTGGATGGCCAACGGGGAACCACGGGGAACTGGGGGGGGTGGGAAT
>NW_006298347.1:249808-250679 GCF_000327345.1 Myotis davidii
AACCAGGGTGGCGGTGGGGCAGGACTGGGGAATGGCGAGCAGGCAGAAGATGTCCCTGATCACAGGCTAGGCCTAGGGACCCTACCCGTGCACGATTTTGTGCAAGGAGCCTCTAGTCTATTATAATTAACAAACCAGATATTGACATAGTACTGTTAATGAATATCCATAATTTTCATTAAGGGTCACTCTTTGAATTGTAAAATTCTATGAGTTTTGATAAACATAAAACATAGTTTATTCACCACTACAGTATATCAAACATAATAGTTTCATCACCCGAAAATTCCTCCCTATTCCTTGGCTCTTTTGATCATCTCTTCCCTCCCTCCCTCAAATCCCTAAGAAACACTGTCATTTTTGTTTGATTGTTTGTTGTTGTTTTTGTTGTTGTTGTTTTTTTACTGTCTCTATGGTTTTTTTCTTTCAACAATGCTGTATTGTTGGAATAGCACAATATGGAAACTTCTCAGACTGGCATTGTTCACATAGCAATATGAATTCAAGATTTCTCCATAACTTTTTGCAGTTTGCTAGCTCACGTATTTTTATTGCTGGGATATTACCCTTTTATCTTTTGAAGGACACCTTGGTTGCTTCCAGTTTGGGGCATCTATGAATAAACATGTATATGAAGCATTTTGTGTGTACGTAAATTGTCAGTGCAATCAGGTAAATAGCTAAAAGTACGATTACTCTACTGTGTACTAAGACTACATTTAGCTTTGTAAGAAATTGCTAAAATGCCCTCCAAAGAGACTGCTATTCCATTTTCTAGCTAGCATTTAGTGTGTTTAGCATTCTGTAATTCACACATTATAATGGAGTATAGTGGAATTATATAGCTGTTTTAATTTTCAATTCTCTACTG
>NW_006298347.1:252024-265094 GCF_000327345.1 Myotis davidii
ATTAAATGTATTGACACTGAAATGCTCAATATTAACTATTGTAATATTTTGATGAGTAGTTTTCCACTCCATAAAACACAAATGTGCGTGTGCGCATGTGCACCCACCCACACACACACACACCCACACACACACACACACTGTATCTATAAATCATCTCCAAGCTCTAAACCAAAAATAATTTGTCATACCTTGGGGTTTTCCATTAAATATCTGTATTTTTACCCTAACTTTGGTTTGAAAAGGGTTAAATGTATTCACACTGAAATGCTCAATATTAACTATTGTAACATTTTGATGAGTAGTTTTCCAGTCCATAAAACACCAATGTGTGTGTGCGCACACACACACACACACACACACACACACACTCACACACTGTATCTTTAAATCATCTCCAAGCTCTAAACCAAAAATAAATTGTCATACCTTGGGGTTTTCCATTAAATATCTGTATTTTTACCCTAACTTTGGTTTGAAAAGGAAGTATTCTATTTTTTAATAAATTATATCCTTAGCTTTTTATTTTATTTACTTAGAGGCCCAGTGCATGAAATTCATGCACGGGGTGGGTCCATCAGCCCGACCTGCATCCTCTCCAATCTGGAACCCTCAGGGCAGCCCTCTCCAATCCGGGTGCCCTGATGGCTTGGACCCATTTGCCATGGTTCTCTGCTCTCTGCGGGTCTTGGCTGCTCCACTCCAGCTGCATAGAGGCTCTCGGTGGCCCAGAGGCACTCTGTGGCAAGGGCGGGACACTTTCCTCGATGCTGCAGCAACAAAGCAAGCATTCTGCCAGGCCACTCACGCTGCCCACTCGCAGCAGCCACCCCCTCCCCCACCCAGGACTGGGGGACTCGGGCAGGGCTGAGGGGACTGGGCTCCGCCGTCCTGTGGCTAAGGGTGCCATCATCTTTGTGACAGAGTGACAATTAATTTGCATATTATCCTTTTATTAGATAGGATAATGAAACCTTGATTTTTAACTCTAATGAGAGTGAACTTAAGCATTTGATCATATATCAACAAGGCTGCAAAAGGATGGAGTTTAGGAGTGAAGACAGCATGCTGTACATATAAGATCCGCTGTCCTGTGGCTAAGGGTGCCGTCATCTTTGTGACAGAGTGACAATTAATTTGCACATTATCCTTTTATTAGATAGGATAATGAAACCTTGATTTTTAACTCTAATGAGAGTGAACTTAAGCATTTGATCATATATCAACAAGGCTGCAAAAGGATGGAGTTTAGGAGTGAAGACAGCATGCTGTACATATAAGAAAGTCTAATAAAGCAGAACTTTTCAATACTTGCCACTTTGGTACCTTGGGCTGGATAATACTTTGCAGTGGGAGGCAGTCCTTTACATTGTAGGGCATTTAGCAGAATCCCTGGCTTTTGCCTACTAGGTACTATAGCACTCATCCATTGTGACAACCACAAATGTCTCTAGGCCTTGCCAGATACATCCTGGAGGAAGAGGGTATTGCTCTGTCCTAAGGAGAGGGTACACATTTCTTTAGCTGTGGACTCATGTAATTAGCCTTCCTCCTATATTAATTCATATGGGCCAATTGAATGTGCAGGTGGACTATTCAAAAACACATTTGAGTTTTCTGGGGAGGTAAGGAAGTGAGGTCCATATTCCATTCTTCTGGGATTGAATGAATGTCTTTGATAAACTCATCATGCTCTAACCACATAATCTGATAAAAAGAAAGTGTGTTCGTCATATTTAACAGTACTATATGTTACAGGACAGATTTTGCAGCTAAGTGCATTTCTGATGCTACTTTGCAAAAGTAGCATACCCTACCACTTTGGAAAAATATTAACAAATTATGTTGGGATCCCTTAGTCAAAAGGTCTAGTTCACATGGGAATAGAAGAGAGGTGAAGTGCTTATATGGTAATTATATAATGCTGGAGATGACAGGGAAGCTGAATTGTATAAGGCATCATCTCCGTTTAGTGCACAAATACCATCAGGAAGTACAATAAACCTGAGGGTGTAATGGCAATTACAGTATCCACAATATCTCAACACATAGCAATGGCCTGTTGAGAGCTCTTAGTGATGGAGAAGATCAGAGTCCACAGGGCCTGGTTGCAGGCTTCAGTTGTTCACAACACAAACAGGGAAAGTTTTCCTCAGGCAGTTGAATATCATAATTCTAGTGGTGACATCACTGAGTGGTGGAAACATTGATTGAGATGGGATATAGAACCTTTGAGGGAACTGATGAAGTCAACAAAACTCTATAAAGTAAGAGAAATAACCATAATTGATACAACTTAGCTAAATATTCAGCCTTTCTGTTTTTTGACTCATGAAACAAGGTATTCAGACCTGACTTGGCTGGTCTGGGTTATACCTTGGAATGCCTATTTTGTTTTGTTTTTCTCAAGTGGTGGGCTGTGTAGGAGGTTTTGCTGGAGAGAAAATACAAGCTTCTGATAATTTATAGACAAGGATCCCAGAATCATTTCATTAGGACACTAAATGAAATCGAAACACATTTGATTACTGAGCTAATTGCTGGATTTGGACAAAAGAGTTACAGTAATCCACACCAAACAAGGATGATAAGCTGTTTAAACATTTGTAGTCCGCTCTCTACTTAGATCTGGAAATTCAAGTAGAGAGATTTATGAATTTATTCATGGTGAGGTTAGGAAATGACATAAAAATAATTAAAGAATTTCTGCTTTGCATAATTTTTTATCATATCTCTTTACCAAGGTTGATTTATCTCTCATAACAGCTTAAGAGATTTCAAATCAAACTTCCATCTGTTTTGTAACTCTTGTATGACTTTGGAATTATCTGGTAATTAAACCAAAGACTTATTATCCTGGAATTGCTCATATATATTTTGGTTACAACTTTAATAGTTTTATCTATCTTTCCTTAAATTGAATTAATTGTAAACTCTAGCTGAATAGCACAGAGTTTATTTTGTTGTGTGTGTGTGTGTGTGTGTGTGTGTGTGTGTGTGTGTGTGCTGGAGGTGCAACCTCTCTCTTTATCTGAATTCTGAAAAACCTCTCTCTTTATCTGAATGCTGAATCACATGGAAAAATGGGAAGAATGTGGTATATGATGTGAGGAGACTTTTAATTTTGTTTTCTCTATTTTGTATTAAAGTTGAAACAGTCTCATAGACACAGAGAATAGACTAACTATTGCCTGGGGGGAGTGGCCTGAGGTACTGGGTGAAAACTGTGAGGGAATCAAGAAATACAAATGGGTAGTTACAAAACAGTCGTGGAATGTAAAGTACAGCATAGGGAATATAGTCGATAATATTATAATTACTACGTATGATGTCAGGTGGTTACTGGAAATATCAGGGTTGGGGGAGCACCTTGTGTAGTGTATGATTAATCATTGAAACTAATACAAAATAATATTGATTGTAAACTGTAATGTTTTAAAAAGAGATGGAATAAAAGGTTGGATGAGGATATAGCATATATATAATATTATATATTAACTTTTGAAGTTATATATTAACTTCAAAAAATGACAATGGCAATATTATTATCCATCAGAATAGAATTTAATGGCTATTTAAGGCAGCTATTTACACAAATTAATTACACTATGTGTAGCAATAAAGATATATCTCAAAAACATGATACTTAGTAAATAAAGCTAGTTGTATACTAAGTGAATGCTGCTTGAATATTGTTAAGTAGACATTTGGAAAATATTTTAAAAATACCTTTATTGTGATATTGTTTTTCTTGTTAGTCTAGGAGGTTAACTGCACATCAATTGAATTTGTTGCTCACCTTTCATAAAAATTCATTCTTAATTCTCTTCTGAGAAAAATCATATATATTTAGCATTATCCTTCTTCCCTTTTATCAGCATAGATAATTTCTAAAGAAGATATTTTAAATAGCCCTGACTTTATCCTTCCTTTGAGACTTTTAAACACACCTTAAACATAGGGAATATAGGTGAGAGTTAAAAAAAATGCAATTTATTTTAAGCTATATGGTGGAGGATTTTTTCAAGGTTATTAAAGATTGTCTTTCCTTCTAATTTTGATTTGCCTGACATAAATAACAAACTTGTATCTCAAAACACTTAAGCTTTGTAAGGAACCATGGCACTATAACTTCAAGGCAATTATGCAATAGAAATGCCAAACTATAGATCATTTAACCTTGAGGAAATTTGATTACATTATAATGCCATTTGCTTATTTGCATAATGGAAAACGTATTACAGTTTCGAATTGCACAATGATTTAGACATATGTTCATTATGGTATGCTTCTGAAATCGGTGCCAGAAATTGGATACAATGTTATTTATTTACAAATAAAACCTTTAAGTAAATCATTGAATCAAAACTTGGAAAGTTAATATGTATTCTTCATCACTTCTTTTTGTCAATTTTAATGATTTTATGTTATTGTAATATGATTGAAAATTTTTACCTTGTTTTCTTAGCATGTTGATAAAACTTAATTTACGTATCTTCAATTTCCCTATTATGTTTTATAATATTCTAATTTCTCTATTAATACATCATACATTTGTCTGTTTCCTATAGTATTTCTGGAAGCTAAAATGGTATTTTTACAGGAGGAAAGAAAATGCATGCTGTAGATATCAACATCCTGATCCTCACTGATATGTAAAGGGATGGAGCAGTGGCACAATCACAAGCTCGCGTGGGAAACAACATATTTTCTTCTTCTTTTTTTTTAATATACTTTCTTTTACCTTTCTTAATCACATTTCTAGCCACTCCATAACTGGAATTCAAACGACAAGCAGAAGCCCTCAGTGAAACAATGGCACAACTTCATTATGGAATGAATAGCATTTTCTGAGCTAGCATTGAAACTCCCATTACCAGATATACTAGTAATATTGTGGGAAGGAAATGTTCAGATCCAGGCACAGTACCTGGTGTGTAGTGCTCCAAGCAGTGCAGTTTTATTGAATGCATCACTTAATAAGGATACGTTTTTGTTTCTATCTTATAAATGACTTTTTGGAGTACAAGAGTTGTCTCACATTATGAAATTCGGTTTGGGATTTGGAGCATTCTTTGAACATATCTAACAACTGAAAGACAGTATAAAAACAATCCTATGGAAAAGGTTCTGTTGACATTTTGTTTTTGAAGGAGAAGTTTGTAGAGTAATGGTGGAAATTAGATACTAAAAAGATTTCTACAGCATAAGTTTTTCCATATGGTCATTTTGCCTGAAGATGGGTGAATTTTGATACCTTGAATTTTCCTGAATTTGCCAAATAAAATGAATGAAGTAAGATTTTACACTGATAAAGAACATTTAAGGAGAAAAATAAATACAATTTGTCTCTTTTGAGTTTTTCATTGGAGTATTAATAATTCACACAGGAATATTAATAGAAAAAATCCAATATACTATTTCTTAAATAAATTTAAATATTTGCCTATTTAGTTAATTAATTAAATAACATTTTAGAATTGTGATTTGATAATTGAACATAGAGTTGTATGCTGTATTTATTTTCCCATTTGTACATACAGTCTGTGAGTCAACATGCATTTATTAACACATAACTTATGCCCAGAGAAAGGTCAAAATGGTGGTATCTCAGCATTGCCTTATGGATGAATTCACCCCATTGTCATTCCATGTCCATAAGTGTTTAATAAATTGATATATTTATGAATACATAAATATGGAATACAATTATGTTGGCATCTTCACAGCTGTTCTACTTTTTGGAAGATTTAGTGCCTCTTGGCCAACTCACAATGAGAAGATTTAAGAGCTTTTAATTGTGTTGTCTTTTCATTATTTCAGGAGATATAAATGTGAATGAGAATCAGTATCAAAGAACACTATATCGATTTTATGTTTTTATATCTAAAAATTATATAAATAAAAAGCCCAAGCAAAGAAAGTGTTTCTTCCATTTCTTCTCAGGAATATTTGTGTGTTCCAATATTGGAAAAGGTTTTATTTGTGTGTGTGTTTTTGGTGTTTTTTTTACATTTCTGCTCCATGGTGTTTTTATTTTAATATTTTTTTTACTTTAAATTCTTTATTGTTTAAAGTATCACATGAGTCTTCTTTTTCCTCCATTGATATCTCCCTGGCTGCTTTCAACCCCCAGTATTAGCCCTCCCCCCGTGTCTGTGTTCACTGGTTATGCTCATAGGCATGCATGTAAGTCCTTTGGTTGGTCTCTTATCCTTCACCCCCACCTTCCTTCATAGGTTGGAGAGTCTGTTTGATGTTTCTGTGTCTCTGGTTCTATTTTTGTTCATCAGTTTATGTTGTTCATTATATTCCACAAATGAGTGAGATCATATGATATTTACCTTTCTCCAACTGGCTTATTTCGTTAAGCATAATGCTCTCCAGGTCCATCCATGCTGTTGCAAACGTCCGCATCTAATGCAGCTAGAGAGTGGTCCGGTTCTTTGAGTAGGGGCGGCTGGGGATTAAGAAAATGAAAGAAAGAGACAGACACAGAGATGGAAGAAAAAAGCTGGGGCCGGGTGGGACCACTGCCCTCTTCTGATGGACAGCCAGGGACCCAGCACCGACACAGCAAACAGCCTGTTTATTTTATACCCCTACTGTTACCAGGAAGTTTCACCAAAGGTCAAGACAAAGGAGCTTGGGTGGGCCCCAGTCATATTCATTCCTGGTGCTTGGCTGGATTTACATAATAAAACCCACTCCCAGGCACCTGGGCAAAAATGAAGGTCAAGCTGAAAACACTTCTGACTTTTGGTAAGATATGTATCCAGGACTTGGCTTTGCCTGTTGCCCTGGATTCAGCTGACATTTATTAAAGAAATGAATATGTACCAGGGGCTCTCTACATTCCTAGAAGTGGGATTACTAGGAGTGTCATTTTTAATTTTTCGAGAAAACTCCATAGTGTTTTCCATAGGGGCTGCACCAGTCCTCATTCCACCAGCAAGGGTTTCCTTTACTCCACATCCTCGCCAGCACTTGTCATTTGTTGATGATAGCCATTCTGACAGGTGTGAGATGGTACCTCATTGTTGTGATTTGCATCTTTTAGATGA
Source organism: Myotis davidii (assembly GCF_000327345.1). Lineage (NCBI taxonomy): Eukaryota > Metazoa > Chordata > Mammalia > Chiroptera > Vespertilionidae > Myotis > Myotis davidii. Next base: position 259,089 of record NW_006298347.1, read on the forward strand.
TTAGTGACTTTCAGCATTTTTTCATATGACTGTTGGCCTTCTGTGTCCACTTCTCAAAAATGTCTATTTAAGTCCTTTGCCCATTTTTTTATTGGATTTTTTACCTTACTTTTGTTAAGTTGTATGAGTGTCCTATAAATCTTGGAGAGTAAACCGTTATTGGATGTAACTGGCAAATATGTTCTCCCATGCAGTGGGCTCTCTTGTTGTTTTGTTGATGGTTTCTTTTGCCGTGCAGAAGCTTTTTATTTTGATGTAGTCCTATTTATTTATTTTCTCAGTTTCCATAGTTCTACAGTGGTCGACAAACTGCAGCTTGCAAGCCACATGCAGCTCTTTGGCCCCTTGAGTGTGGCTCTTCCACAAAATACCACATGCGGGCATGCATGTACAGTGCGATTGAAACTTTGTGGCCCATGAGCAGAAGTCAGTATTTTGTGGAAGAACCACACTCAAGGGGCCAAAGGGCCGCATGTGGCTCGTGAGCTGCAGTTTGCCGACCACTGTCCTTGGAGGTGTATCAGTTAGCATATTGTTACAAGATATGTTTGATATTTTGCTGCCTATGGATTCTTCTAAGATTTTTGTGGTTTCCCATCTATGTTTCAGTCCTTTCTCCATTTTGAGTTTATTTGTGTGTGTGGTGTAAGTTGGTGATCTAGTTTCATTTTTTTGCATGTATCTGTCCAATTTTCCCAACACCATTTATTGAAGAGACTATCTTGACTCCATTGTATTCTCTTGCCTCCTTTGTCAAATATTAATTGAGCATAATGGCTTGGAATTTTTTTTATTGATTTCAAAGAAGAAGAGAGAGATAGAAACATAAATGATGAAAGACTTGCCCAAGTTGCAGACTCAATCCCTAGTAGGGGCATGCAGGAGGCAGCTGGCCTAAATACAGAGCTCAATTCTCAATTTGCACCTCTTCCTTAGAAGAATAAAGGAACATATCCATGTGGGTTGCAGGTTAGAGATGGAAATATATTTAAGAAAACTACTCTGTATGCCCTCTGAAAAATATCATGATTAAAAACACATATTACCATGGGGAAAATGCTGTATTAATTCCCAAACTACATAGTATAGAGCTAGATCCTATATGGTTATATGAGTACATACAACAATTTCTACTAGTTTCCTTTTTGAGTGAAACCAGAAAAAAAATCCTTAACCAGAAATAAATATACATTTAATTGAAAACTATCAAGAGTAAAATCTGCAGATTTTTTTAATTGTTTAACTGATAATGTCGGTGATAGATGATGTTCTCTCCATTGATTAGCCTGCATTAAAGTTGTATCCTTAGCCTGGCAGGCATGGCTCAGTGGTTGAGCATCAACTTGTGAACCAGGAGGTGATGGTTCAATTCTGGGTCAGGGATTAATGCCCACGTTGCGGGCTCAATCTCCAGTGTGGGGCATGCAGGAGGCAGCTGATCAGTGATTCTCTCTCATCATTGATGCTTCTATTGCTTTCTCCCTCTTCCTTCCTCTCTGAAATCAATGAAAATATATTTAAAACAGTTTAAAATATGAAAATAAGAATTGTGTTTTCTATGGCTTACTATTATCAAGTGTACAATTAAAAACTTATGAGTTTAAATTATATGCTTCCTCTGTAAATTTATAGTGATAAAGTCAAAATCAAAATTTTCTTCATTAAGTAAATTGTAATTGAGAATTGAGCTCTGTACTTAGCTCAAAGGATGGATATACGATGTTCCCCCAAAAATGTATATATACTTTAAGAGCTGATAGCTGTAGATTTTATTACATTTTGGAAATTAAATGTATTTTAGTAAATACTGCCTTTATAATGTGTATACATTTTTTTTTGTGGCGGCGGGGAGGGGAGGGCACCCTGTATATACTGCAGCAGTGTTTTTAAACCAATCACATGTGAATCCTGTTAAAAGTGCAGACTTTGATTTGGGGTTCTGGAGTGGAGCAGGAAATCTCTATCTGGTCCAATGCTGGTGCACCAACTTCTTTGTGCATCGAAGTCCTAGAGGCTCTTATAGAGCATTTGATAAAACAGAGGTCTTAACAAGTTAATGTAAATTGTGGAATTGAGAATTAAGGGTTAACATATCAAAGACTGGAAAACCAAATATTGCTGGAGGTGTTAGGGAAGGTTTTATAGTGGTGGTAACATTTGAATTGAGTCTGGGAGGATATGTAGAATTTTGCTAATCAGATTATTAGAGAAAAATACTCTCATTTCTGATAGAAGGAATAATAAATAAAATCAGCACCTCATGAAGTCCAGGACAATGTCACAGTCATTGTTGTATGTCACAGAGGTGTGTCTGTGGGAAATGATGAGCTAGAAGGATATTGGGAGAATATGTTGGCCCAAATTGCAAGGGCCAAATAAAAAAAATGGGTTTTATACATTATAATTTGCATAAACAAGAAGTTCACATATAGTGGAGTAAAAGCATTGCTTTATTTTTAAGAGAATAATTCTGAAAAGCATATTTAGGGTGAATTAATTAAGAAAGTCAAGTGACAATGAAGCCAAGTAGAAAACCCTTAAAACAGTTCAACTGACAGAAAATATGAATCTACATTAAAGCATAAGTTTGGGGGGATGGAAAAGAGTAGCCAATTTTAGCACATATTACTGTTTTAATAATAGTAACTGGTGACTGATTTGGTATGGGAATCAGAAAGTGGGAGCCATAAATTATAATACCAAATATTCTATTTAATGAGAAAGGATTAAATGATGACAGCATTAGACATTTCACATCAACATTTTTATTCTTATTAAAACACAGCTACTACTAATCATTAACTCAGTAATTATTCTATCTTTGTGTTGTTAAAGTTAATAGATAATAATGATCAACTCACCCGTTACAAATCTGGCTTTCTTTTTTTAACATCCTACTGATCAAAATACGTTTATGTTTAAAAATAGAAATGATGTTATAGGCTTCAGAGTTTTAAACCAACACATCTTCAATATGTAATTAGAGAGGAAGATATTTTTGATTTTGTTACTTTATTTTCGTGTCACTTGTCAATTATTTTTGCCTTGGTCTTTAATAGTTTTATTTTCAATTGAAAAAAATCCCTTGATATAATTGGACCATTTTTACTTTTACTGGATTCTATAATTGCATACTCAGCAATGAGAGTGAAAACACTATCAAAAAGTTAACATATAAAGTTGTAGGCATGTGGAGGATAAGGGAGTTTATGGGTTTTGTAGATAATACCTAAGATTAAAAATATGTAATAAAATAAATTTAAAATCAGAATTTTACTATATACTGCTTCCATTTTATAGGGAAAATTTTTTCATAAATCTTCATTGCATATTTTCTGAACTTAACTGTACTTAAATAACAATGTAAAAGTAAAAATATTTTGCACAAAATGAGTATAAATACGAAACATTCCTTTCAATAGCATCCTGTAATATTTACAATAGCAACGAGCTGACTTTTGGAAATTTGAGCATATAATAGTAAGTTGTCATTTTTCTCCAAGTTCACTGATATTGTCAACGCATATTTAACTCAGGAGAAGTTAAATTTCATACTTGGTGATCTTATGAAGCATTCTTCTTACCCTGAGGTTTCAGCTACAATCTCCCTTTTCATTTCTTTAAATAAATTACCATCCATTCATATCTCGTGGCTTCATTAGAATGTTCAGATGCAAACAATCAAAACACCACCTGCTTTCGAACTCTGCTTATATAAAAGTTTTACTTCTGATTTGTAATTTGGATAATGGTTGATAATCTCTGTAGGCAAGCAAAGTTAGGAGTTCGGTCAGAATCCCGTGTGGTATAACCAGATCTGTTTTATCACTTGGCTTAGAGTTAAATTGGTTGCATTTCATTAGATTGTGATTACCACTGGGGAAAAATTACACAAGGGAAGACAAAATGGAATAACGGCATGTGAATTTTAATAAGCAAAAGGAAAGAAAAACTATCTTTAGTAGGAACTGTGTGTTTCTATCAGTTTTACTCTAACCCCACTTGATGAACAGCATCTCTCCCAAACCAAGTACATTGTATATTGTTCTTAATTCCCCTTTTCCTACCCTAGTCCCAAATGAATGACCCCTATATTCTTATAAATTATAATATGATATTCCAAATCATAAAAATAGGCCTTGAAGACATCTTTCATTATTTCTTTTCCCTATTATTCATAATGCTAATTTCAGTTATTAAATCTACATAATAGCAAAGTGTTGTGCTAAATACTATATGTATTACCTCTATATAACTAAATGCAAAAAATAAAAATAAAAAGAAGCTAGGTCTAATAACAAATTTAGTAATTATTGATTCATCAGGTTTTATCATGCCCATATTATGCTATCCACATTTTATAGAGGAGGAAAGAGCACTTTGATTAGTTACTTACTTTGCCCTATTAAAGCACACAGCAAGTGAATGCCAGGGCTGAAACTTGAGCCATTTCTTTTCACAGTATTACATTGCATTTTTATATTTAAACTTGAGAATCTATAATAATAAAAGCATAATATGCTAATTGGACCAGACGTCCTTCTAGTCAACCTTCTGGACAAAGCCAGGGCTGGGAGGTAAGCCCGGGTCCTGGGTGCCAGAGGGAAGCTGGTGCTGGCAGCCGGGGGAAGGATGGCCTACTCTCGCATGAATTTCATGCATTGGGCCTCTAGTGTGTTATAATATTATAACATTTTATTCCTATATGACTCTTGAATTCACTTTCCTTTTCTACTGTACTTTATGGACCCATGAGCAGAGTTCTGACAGTTTACATTTAATTTTCTTCCAAACCTGATCTAAGATAGTCTTCCTTCTTCCACCCTCATTCACTCTCCCACTCTGCTTTCCACTGCCAGTGAGAATTCCTCAGGTCAAAATTTTGCCTTTAGTTAGTATAATGATATAAAACATGAAAGTTGATGTTACTTGCAAGTGTTTCCTTAATTTTTATTAAGTATACTCCCATTCTTATTGCAATTAGATGTAAGATATCTCATACTATTTTTAGTGCTGTCAGTAGACCCTAATGATAGGTTGAATTTTGTGTTGGACTTCACTTGAATTCTCCCCTATCATTGTTTTCCTGCTTTTAAATAAATCCCATATACTCCACAAAGCACAGAGTCCTTCACTTAAATAGACATAATTTAAAAAACTTTTGCTTCCCATATTCAACTTCCCCAGGTATAAACTTGATCTGGATCCTATAGTGCAGTGATGGCGAACCTTTTGAGCTCGGCGTATCATCATTTTGAAAAACCATAACTTAAATCTGATGCTGTGTCACATATAGACATTTTTTGATATTTGCAACCATAATAAAACAAAGACTTATATTTTTGATATTTATTTTATATATTTAAATGCCATTTAACAAAGAAAAATCAACCAAAAAAATGAGTTCACGTGTCACCTCTGACATGCGTGTCATAGGTTCTCCATCACTGCTATAGTGAGTGGTATACATTTTCCTAAAATTAGCTATAGTTTATTAAGTGTTTAACATGTATCAAAAATCCTGATGATCATACTATGTTATAATATTCACAATAATCCATTGAGTTATGAGCTATCATTAAGAAAAAAAGCAGCTTCCCTATGTTGTATAATCACCAATAGTAAATTTATATCTAAGTTATTTTGCATTATGGTTGACAGCATTGATTATTTTTCTTTCTCCTTTTTGAATAGAAATGACTTTAGAAACCTTAGGCTTCCTAGTCTTCACACCTCCTTTGAACTAATGTTTTAAAGCCACTACATTGTGGTCATAAGAGGAGAGAGGATTATTCATAAAGGAAATGGAATCCTGTCACATATAAAATCTGGGGGTGCTTGATTTTATAGATTTATAAAAACACTTTTTTTATTTTATTTTATTTTATTTTATTTTTTATTACAAAGGGTATTACATATGTGTCCATTTTTCCCCCCCACCCTAGACAGTCCCCTAGCCTCCCCTATTCCCCAGTGTCTTATGTCTGCTATTTAAATGAAAATTGC
>NW_006298347.1:265141-265689 GCF_000327345.1 Myotis davidii
TGAGAAATAATATTATAACACAGGGTCTTCAAGAAACCAAATTTATGTTACTATTAATGGATCACATAATAAAATCTTATCCAACTTGATAATTCATCTGAATATAAATAACTAATCCACTGCTTCAAATATTTATTAATCAGATTCCCCACTTTCCTATGAGGGGTTGGGAGTGAAAATGAAGAAATCAAGAGAAGATTGAGAATCAGAAAAGGAGAAATGGATGAATTAGGAAAGATCACCAAGAGCAAAGATGCATCATTAGAGACTAAAGATAAGGTCATCCACACCCTCATATTCCAAAATAGTATGTGCAGATGTAAAAAACCCTAAAGACTCCATCAAAAAAACTATTAGACTTAATAAATGAATTTGGCAATGTAGCAGGATATAAAATTAATGCCAAGAAATCTATGGCATTTCTATATACCAATAGTGAACTTACAGAAAGAGAGACTAAAAAAGCAATCCCATTTACCATCACACCAAAAATATTAAGATGCCTAGGAATAAAATTAACTAAAGAGTTAAAAGACCTCTACTCAGAA
>NW_006298347.1:266694-278591 GCF_000327345.1 Myotis davidii
AGAAAACTGTGTTACATCTACACAATGGAATCTATGTCGCTGTGAAAACGAAGGCATTGTTACCATTTGCAACAGCATGGATAACTAGAGATCATTATGCTAAGTGAAATAAGCCAGTCAATGAAAGAAAAATACCACATGATCTCACTCATTTATGGATAATTAAGACCATTATAAACTGGTGAACAAAAATAGATACAGAGGCAGAGCAACATCAAGCAGACTGTCAAACTACAGCGGTAAGGCCGGGGAGGGTTGGCGGAGGGTGGAGGGGTAAGAGATCAACCAAAGGACTTGTGTGCATACATATAAGCATAACCAATGGACACAAGACCCTGGGGTGTAGGGGAGGCCAGGGGAAGGTCATGGGGAAGAAATAAAAGGAGACCTATGTAATATTCTTCGTAATACTCTAAGCTATAAAACAAAATTAAAAGAAAAAGTTTGACAGTGAAGAAGGCTGGAGGGGAAAAAAAAAGATTCACTTGAAATCTGGTGCTAGAGGAGATCTCTGAAGTCAGTCTGGACTGCCAGGTAGATGAAAAAGTGGTTCCTAAAGCAAACTGAGCCTGAAATATTGCCAGAGGCAAAATGACATACCTGAAGCTGTCCTAATTTGGGCACAAATGTGAAGGCAGGATTCTTTGGAAAAGATAATAATGATGGAAAAATAGCAGGTAGAGGGAAAAGAGGAAGACCAAATATGTGATGAATTGACTTCATAAAGGAAACCAAAAGCATTAGTGTATAGAAGCTGAGCAGGTTTGTCAAGAACTGGACATGGTGAACATCATTCAGTCATAGAGTCACCATGAATCGAAGCAAACTCAACAATACATTACATAGGGCCTAAGAATAAAATGAAGAAAAACTTAACTTTTGTGGATAATAAATTTTTAAAAATTCACCTCATTTCAGTAATGAGATGGTTGCAGGCTCTGTCTTTAAATCAGTCACCACAGCTAAATAAAATGAAATCTCCATGGTGTCTTCTACGACAGGATGTGGCCAACCATGTCCTGCAAACAAAAGGTCACATCTATATAGGGAAATGGGCAAAGAAAAGTCATCTCATCTGATTTCTTCTTTTGAGTAATAGAAATAGCATCTTAAAATTGTAAAGATTTATAGTAAATCAGTAAATCTTTGTTAACTGTCAAATTTTCAATGTTTTAAATAGGTTCAAAATTCAATGTGGCGTCTAGCTTAGATTGGTGTGCTCCTTTGAGAGCTTATTTCTGGTTCAAATATAATCAAAGAGAATAAGACCAATGAGATTTAGTTCAAAAATATTGCATGTGACAGAACTGGAAAAGTCACTTAATGTTCAGTAGTGATTAGGCTTTATTTTTTTATTTTAAAATGCATCCTCTAAGGCTCTTCCTGTTGATGATGAAAGAGTCTTTGACATTAAGTGAAGGCAACCATGAAGCTGGGAAGAAAGAAGGCATCCCAAAGTAATAGTGTTTTAAATTAATGATGAGAACGATTGACCTGGCCAGTCACGTAAGAAAATAAAAAACAAAACAAAACACTGTTTTTACATTTGCTGTTATTTCTTGAGTGTGTGATAGTCCAATTTTATGCAAATATTTTTAAAAATTAAAGAAAATTACCAGAAATTAATTTTAAATTAATTTCTTTAAAATTAATTTAAAGTAAATCTCCAGCACCAGATTTCAAGTAAAAAAAAAAAAATTCAGCTATATAAATAAGACTTTCAATGAATTTAGACCAGGTATAGTTTCAGATATATAATAATAAATTTGTAAGTTTCACAAAGAAAATAAACCTCACTTTATATGTGCAAATTTTAGTAGTTTCTGGCATGAGATACTTATATTTTATAAGAAAACTTTTTGTTTAATCATTATAAGTCATTATATGAGACCTCTAATTAAAAATGCATAGAATAATCTGGTTCTAGAGCTAAGACAAGGACAAAACAAACAACTGTACACTATTGCTTTGCCCATCTCTAAATCTACCACGTCTACTCTGCTTTTGCTTTTTTCATTAGCTTTTATAACCCCCAAATTCAAATATCCACATTCACAATACTATACTGAATTTTTAGTTCTTATATACATCGCATTTATGTTAATTCTTTTTGTGATCCACTTAGAGTTAGCTTTGGATAAGTCACTAACTTGAAGACTCATACATAATACTACTTTATACCATGAACAATATATTTGTTTTGTCATCTCAAACATAAAATAGGCAAAGAATGTGGGCTAGAGAGATCCCAGTGTATTTGCTATTTCTGTCTGAAATACATTTGAGAAAATCAAAATATTTCTGCCATTTCATCTAGTTATATTATTCAAACATAAGCAATACTCTATTTGATACTAATATGAATTTAATCAAATAAGTATTACATTGAATCACATGAAATTACCTGTAGTAAAGTAGTTTTGGTCTACCTAATTGAGTTATACCTAATATTTATGCATTCACTTTGTTTAGCTTTGGTCCATAAACTTATTTTTTAAACCTAATCCATGGAGATGTTTTTATTGATTTTAGAGAGAGGGGAAAAGAAAGAGAGAGAGAGAGAGAATCACTTATCAGTTGTTTCCTATTTGCGCCCCTACCAGGGATCAAGCCCACAACTAGGTATGTGCCCTGAAAGTGAATAGAACCTGCAACCTTTGGTGTACTAACAACCGAGCCACCTGGCCAGGGACATAAACTTATTCTTAAAACATTAAGATTAATTTGAAAATGTAAATGTTCAGAAAGAGGCTACTTGCAATGCCAATGTTTCTATGATTTATGTATAAAACATTCAATGAATGAATAAGTGTGAAATAGGAAAAACAAAGTGTAACATATGTTTTCTTCCTACTTTTATCATTACCAATGTAAATTCTATCAGCTAATATCTAAAGCATTTACTAAAACTAAGACAATGCTATATCATGAATATTAAGAATCAGACATATTGTTTTGTACATTAAAAGGTTGAGATATAGATGGGACAAGACAAATTTCTAGAACAACTAGCCACAAATTGGGGCATGATACATTCACAGGCCAATTTATTTGACATAGACATTAAAAAATTAAGAAATACAGGAATTGGAATAAGAGGTGGAATTTGGTGGTTGAGATTTCAAAGTATAAACTAAAATTTGAAGTGGATTATTTTTAAATAATAATTCCTAAATATCAAAGAAAGAGACTTTAAGTTCTAAAATGAAATCTAGATAAATAAAGTGACATGTGTATTTCAAGAAGCTCACATATGAGATATGGTTACAGCTCTGCCCGCTATATATTCCATACAAAGCAATGTGCATTGTTTCGGGATTACAGGTTGTTTAATTTGGCAATATATAAAAATATTTTTCTCACTTTAAGAGTATTTTAGGCTCACTATAACATATCTAGAAATTCAGAAAATAAATTAGCCAATCAGAAGCTGGACCAGGTTTAACACTTCTATTTTACATATGAAATAGTGGTCTCTCCTTTCTGTTTTATTTTCCTCTAAGACTCATTAAGAAATTCTAATTGCTATCTACTCATATTGTACATGCTCTATAAGAAGACATATTTTGATTATAAGTAGGGGGAAAAAAAAAACAACTTTGTTTCTGGCCAGGATGTTTTATTTTAAACTAACTTATTTTCACTATCCAAAGAGTCATTTAGCATGAATTTTTAGAAATTCTAATTTTAGTGGATAAAAATAAAAACAGTACTCTTTGGAAGTTCCCTTTCGTTTGTTTTTCTTGAAATTCAGCGTTAATTTATTTTATTTAACTTGAATGTGTGGTTTACTGTTTGTTTTAGTCCTAATTTATTCCCTAGAAACTACTAACATGGACTTTGAAAATACCTTCCAGAAAAGACTTTAAAAAGTGAAAAACTCACTCAGAGGAAAGACTCAGTACTCGGACTATACAGCTACATGATCATCAAGCATCAGAGAAAATAAAGGGAAAACAAGGGATCAAGGAAAACTGGCAGTGTAGGATATTTAAAATGACATGAAAAAGGCGCATTTTTGTTTCTCTGAGCAGCATCTTTAATATTTTTAATTACATTTGACGTAGAATGTCATATTAGCTTTACGTGTACTTATTTTCAAATCCAAGCCCTCTCTCAACCCTGTTATTCAACATAGTTGGACTTCAACATAGAAGTCCTAGTCCATAGCAATCAGGCAAGACAAAGAAATAAAAAGCATCCAAATCAGAAACGAAAAAGTAAAGTCATCATTATTTGCAGATGAGATTATGTTATATATTGAAAATCCCAGACCCAACTAAAAAACTCTTTTATTGTCCATGACTGGACAAATTAACATTGTTAAAACATCAATGTTGCCCAAAGCCATCTTCATATTTAATCCAATCTCCATCACAATTTCCATGGCATCTTCCAAAGGAATAGAAAAACAATCCTGAAGTTTGCATAGAACCACAAAAGACCCCAAATAGCCAAAGCAATCATGAAAAAGAACAAAATCAGAGGCATCACACTGGCTAATTGCAAACTAAATTACAAAGATATCATAATTAGCATTGTATGGTACTGGTGTAAGGATAGATATGCTACTCATGGCCAGTGTGGTTCAGTTAGTTGGAACATCATCCCATACACCGAAAGGTCGCAGGTTTGATTTCTAATCAGGGCACATACCAGGTTTCCGGTTTCATGCTCAGTCAGGTTAATATGGGAAACAACAAATAGACGTTCCTCTCTCACACCTCTCTCTCTCTCTCTCTCTCTCTCTCTCTCTCTCTCCCCCTCTCTCCATCTCTCCCCCTCTCTCCCTTCCCATTCCTCTCTCTCTGGAATCAATAAAATTCAAGACTAAGAGAATGGTCACAGACCAGAGGACATTATGGAGGTATAATATCTAAATGAAATATAGTAACCTCCATGAAATCCTACAATAATAACAAAAAAATGATGAAATCTGAATAAAGTGTAGAGTTTAGTTTTTAAAAATCATTGAATCTAGGTGATAGTTATAAAAGTGTTTTTGTACTTTTTAAAAACTTTTTAAAGCTGTTTACATAAAAGCTCATATAGGTAAAATTACATATTCTCATTGACTACCATAATAAAATTATTACTGCTACTCTGGAGAGAAAAATTTGCCTCTAAGGAATTATTACTGTATACCATAAGACTCAGTAAACTTATTATAGTATATATAACTTAGTGGAATTAAAAACCAATATATTTATGAGAAAACAACCATGCATTTTATGAGTATCAACATTAAGTGAATATGGAACTGAGGTTTGAAAATAATTAATGTTCAAGATCTTCCTCTTTTAATGGCCTCAGCTAGTCACACTGTCCTCTAAACCTTCCCAAGAATGAATAAGGACACATTCTAGGGTAGAGAAGTGTTCTAGAAACCCTACTCTCTAATTCAGACTTAGTTGGTCATGTATTTTAAGTTTCATCAGTACTATTGATCTATTGGAAATTATTCTGTAGACCACAATTTCCTCAATTGTGTGAGACAGAATAGTGATCTAGAAATATTAATAGTTACACAGACAGAAAGGATTCTTATGCAAAAATTTACATGAAAACTTAAAATTTTTCCTTTGAAATATTCTCATACACATAAGCATTTTTAAGACTCAGGGATATCTGCCCATGAATAAATCTGCAGTATTTAGATTTGATTTATTTAGTATTTTCAAGTTGTATTTGAAAGGGCAACCATTTTATTAGGCACAGAACACTATTATATAATGTTCTGTATAATACAGTATTGAAGTGCTACTATGGACAGAATTTTTGGGTTCTTTTTACTTAAGTACCAAATATATCTAGAATTCATTCAGCACAATAAATTTTATAGAAAGAGTTGATATATTATATTTTTTAGGGCTTCTCAAAACAGAGTTGCATGTTGACCGTAGGGATAGAAACTAGATATTGTGTAAGGTAGCTGACTGTTTTGAGATATCTTCTTTATTCTTGAAAAGTGGCATAAAGTAATCTTTAAATAAGGAAGTTTATTTTTTAAATGAAATGTGGTAGTTCTTGTTTATATCATGAATTTTCACAGTATATCAAGATTTTAGGAGCAAGGACTTATTATTACAGCTTATTTCTCTTGAATAGGTGACATATGCATATTTGTGGGTGACCTATATTTTGGATTTAGGCTAATGCTAGCATTTTTCATTGTAATGGCAGGAAATATGGTAAACAGACTGCAAGCAGACATCCCCACTAGGGGCATAGTAGAGTTGTAAACCTAGATTAGGAGTCCTCAGTAAAGGAATTTGCTGGTAGACAAAGGACAGGATCCAAAGGGCTAATATAATACAGATTTTGTTTTAATAGTTCATAGCAGAATTTCCAGAAATTATGGTGAGAGACCCAGAAAAGGTAAATAAAGTATATTGTACTCATGAACATTTGCAGTTAGGTAGTGGGATGCTATTCTGAGGAATGAGTTTTATGAGAAAAAGGATATTACATCTTTTAAAAATATTTATTTTTTTAAAGTATTACATGTGTCCCCTTTTTTTTCCTCATTGACTCCTTCTAGCCTGCCCCTGCCCCAGGCCTTCACCACCCTATTGTCTTCTTAAATTGTCCATTGTCCAATAAGAACTTGTGGTTAAGGAATAGTTAGCATTTCAGTTATCACAATATGGCAAGGAAAAAATTCTAGCAGCAAGAACTGACAGTACCAGATCTGCCTAATTAGCTGTGGCCTGGATTACTGAGAGGGCAGGCTTAGTTTCTAAAATACCCATAATATTATATTTTTATATTACATTGTAGTTTTCCATTTTAATGGAGCTGGGTCCAGGGGACAAGTTCTCAGTTCATTTCAGCTGTGAAGCCTGGTAGCCTGTGTAATTTGAAGTCTAGGTGATGGGTGACTGCCTATGGACAGGCTCTTATAATGAGAAGCTGGGAAGGTGACAGATCACACAGTGTTGAAATTTTGATAAGTCATTTTCTTAGGGGTTGTAATTAAACAAAGTAAAAAGAGGTCAATTCATGTTAAAATGTCTTATTGAATTATAATTTCTTTTGAATTACTAAAAGGCTTAGGTTTGGGGATGTGCTTAATGATTTTTGATGTTGCCTTTTTTTGTATGGTAGATTAGGAGAACTTGCAGGCACTTTCATTCTTCTTAAATTATCAAGCATGAATGATAGAATTCATTATGAGATGTCAAAGCCTGAGCATGGTTAAGTTTGCACTTACAATGTAATAAAGTATTCCCATAGCCAGCTGTGCATTACTTGTCCCATTATGTAATATTCACATTGGAAATTATTAAACATTTCAAATAAAAACATTAAAGCAATGTATTACTTAGACTTATGATACTTATGCAATTACTCTGTGATTTAATAAAAGAAAAGTAACAAATGCAGTGTAGATTTTTGTGTACATTTACACCGATCTTAGATTTGGTCTTGGTTTGGGTTAAAATATAGTTTTTATACTTCATTCATTTAATTATTGAGAATCTGTTCATATCAAATAAAGTAGAAAAATAGAGCAACGTTATATTTGGCAAGTGTTTCTTATTCTAATATAAGATAAGTAACAGAGATAGATCAGAAATTCAGGCTACTGATACAACTAGAATTGAGGCACCAGGGTAACAATAGGAGGGGCTGAGGCAGTGGTCTGCATGGTAGTTCCTGCATTCATTGGCCAAGCATGCGTTTGCTTATTGTATGCTTGGTCTTCATCAACCTTATCAAAAGTGGTTCCTGTCAACATAACTGATTTTGTGCAGTGGTTAGAGCATTGGCGGGAGGCAACCAATTGATACTGAGGCCATGCAGGGCTCAGAGATATTGAAATTCAGCTTAGTCAGTGAGAGAAAACACTCCACTGAGACATTCAGCTGAGTCTCTAGAAAACCATAATTTAGGACTAAGGAATTTTAATTATCTGCCAGGAAAAAAAAGAAAATCATTACCCTTTTAAGAAAGATAGCAAACACAAAATCCTGCATTCTATCATTGACAATGCTTGTCATAATATCTAAACTTACTGGGCATACAAATAAGCAAAAATCTCAAAATAATTCCGAGTTCAACTTGCAGATGAAGATTTTTGGAGCAGCTGTGAATTCTCTCTCTTCCCCCACCACACTCCCTCTCTCTCGATCTCTATTTTTTATCTCTTTATTTGTAAATATTTAAAGGCAAAGATAACCATAATCAACAAACCCATTAGGATTATCAACAGAGAGAAGGAAAATTAAAAAGGAAACAAATGAAAATTCTATATCTAAAAGGTAAAGTATCTGAAGTAAAAAATAAATAAATAAATAACCCCCTGAATTTCCTCCATAGGTAATTTTGGAGATATCAGAAAGGTTCAGTCAGTTTTTAAAGTTACATGAACATAAAGTATTTAATCTGAAGAAGATAAAAATATGTAAAATTATTGAATTAAGTTTTGGTAGTGTATGGGACAATATTAA
The DNA here is from genome assembly GCF_000327345.1 of Myotis davidii. Classification (NCBI taxonomy): domain Eukaryota; kingdom Metazoa; phylum Chordata; class Mammalia; order Chiroptera; family Vespertilionidae; genus Myotis; species Myotis davidii. Next base: position 275,148 of record NW_006298347.1, read on the forward strand.
ATAGTCTAGCATACATGAAACTAGAAACTCAGGAGAAGAAATACAATGGAATATGAAATATTTGAAAATAATAATTTCTAGAATTTCCCAATTTTGAAAAAGACATCAACTACAGGAACTATGGTTACCTCACACAAGATAAATGCAAAGAAAATCAGGCTATGGGAATCAGAGTTACTTTGATGAAAACAAACAAGCAAAAAGGTAGTTACATTATAATTTTTTCTTTTCCTTTCACCATCTATGTAGATCTGTGTTCAGTCCTTTTTCTTTCTAGGCCATTCTAAATGCTGCCACTTTAAAAATTTCCAGAATAACAAAGTGTTTAACAATTGTGAAACACTGCTACTAGGTGGAATGTTGTAAGAAGTAAACCTGTCAAATGATCCTATATAATAAAACTTTAATATGCAAAATGACTGAATGGTGGAATGACTGGTCACTATGATGCACACTGACCACTAGGGGGCAGACACTCAACACAGGAACTGACCCCTGGTGGTCAAGTGTACTCCCCCAGGGGGAGCAGTGCTCAACTAGAACCCGGGCTCACTGCTGGCAAGTACAACAACGATGGTGGGAGCCTTTCCGGCCTCTGCTGTAGGAGGGTGGTAAGGAGTGAGGGGTCCTTGACTGCAAGAGCTCTGGACTGTGAGAGGGATATCTGACTGCCAGCTTAGGCTCTGGATGGATTGGGCCTAAGCCGGCAGGCAGACATCCCCAAGGGGTCCCGGACTGTGAGCGGTTACAGGCCGGGCTCAGGATCCCCCCACCAAGTGCACGAATTTCATGCACTGGGCCTCTAGTGTAATAATAAAAAGGAGAAGAAATAATAATGTGGAAAACAATGTCATTTTAAAATGGAAATCACCCATAGGAATTAAAACATATTTAATAGAAGGAACCATTGGAGACAAAAATTTTCAAGATGGAGAGGATAAATGCTGTAATTATTTCCTGAGAATGAAAAACCAATAACACTGGTAGTAGATATAGTAGTAATAGGTTAGCCTTGGAAAGGAAAAAAAGTGTGATTCTTCATCTGACAATGTCAGGGCATAGGCAATAATAGGTACTATTTCAGAAGCAGTTTTATATGTAGGGTTGGGAAATTGGACAATTGATGCCCGACAGTCTCTATTTAATCTGGATTGTATAAAATAAGGTCATCACTTGAGATGATAAGGGCAAAGATAGAATTCAGACTTGAAAGGAGTGCTAACATTTTGAATAACTCTTACAGAATTGAAAAATTTACCTGGCTGTGGGTAAGTATAAAAATTCTGAGTTGGCTTGAGTACCTTGGCTTAAAATAAAATACCTTAAATGTGTAATACTGTGCAGCCAAAAAAAAAAATTGTATTTTTCTTTCTGGCACCATTCAGTAGGCTGAGAAAGTGGGACCTCAATTTATTTTTCATGTGTAGGAAGTGCACACCATAGGTGAGAAAATTATGTTCATTTTCTAACCAGAGATCTTACAGCAGAAGTTCACACCTTTTACTAACGAGTAGGCTTTTTATACATAATCATAATCATCTGGAGTCATCGAGCCAATGAAGTCACTTCATGGAATGCACATGAGAGATGCAGTGTCACAGTTTCAGTGCCTGGCAGACAGTTGTGAAAACACAAAGCCAGGAAATTCATGTTGATAGTAGCACTTGGGAATTAAGTGCTGAAATTCTTACTGCTTCATAATTAGATCTTGGCACCTCCTCTTATTTTCCTCTGGATAGAATATAGCACTACTAGCAAGTGGCATACTACAGTGTTACTTGGAGCTTTGGTAAGTGGCAAATTGCCAATGGCACTACTGGTATTTTTTGAATATATTTTTATTTATTTCAGAAAGGAAGGGAGTGGTAGAGAAAGAAACATCAATGATGTGAAAGAATCATTGATCGGCTGTCTCCTGCATGCCCCGCACTGGGAATCAAGCCCACAACCCAGGCATTTGCCCTGACCTCAGAATCAAACTGTGAGCCGAACCATGACCCTCTGGTTCATAGGTAGATGCTCAACCATTGAGCCATGGCAGGCAGGGCACTGCTGGCATTTTTTAGTACAGAAAATCACAATTCAAAATTGAACAAAACAAATGGATTTAACATGAAATGTTGCAAAAAGAAGGAATGTCACCCTCAGTAGGAAACATTAGATTTTATGAAATACTTACATTTAAGGCTATGCAATAATGGATTTCATGTGGCTGCATTTTTGCTGTTTCTGCTGTTGTTTCAAATAAAAAGTGGTAAATGATAATTCTGATTCTTCAAAATATTTATAAAAAGACCAGAATTATATGCAAGTTTTATATCTTATAAATATCATCTTGCAGAAGGTGAAGATGTTAAATAGAAGATCAAACTGCTGCAGCAATTTCTTTGTAGTCCAGGTAAAAAAGATTTGATGCTCAAGAACAGAAAGGAGCAAGCCTTTTCCAATTTCTTTATGAAACCTGAAGACTAATTGTTAAACACAAGAGAAGCTCTAAACCTTAGCCCTAGATGGATGCAAGATTGGCTAAGGAATGGGATCATGAAGTCAAAGTATTCATTTGGATACGGTGGTAAGGAATTTAGTTCACTTTAAGAGGTATAATTATCTAATATTATTTGTAAAATTGTCAAAAAATCCTGCCTAATGATTTGTGTCATTAATATACTTAACATGATGAAATTGTTGAGTTTTTAAATGAAGGTGCCTTGTAGAGATAGAATATTTACAATTCATTTCATAGCAGTTTGTCTTCCTTTTTAAGTGTTTATAAAAGCCTAAGTGACTGTTACGACCGGACAACCAGCCGGTAGATATGATGCACACTGACCACCAGGGGACAGATGCTCAACACAGGAGCTGCCCCCTGGTGGTTCAGTGCAGTCCCACAGCCAACCTCAGTCCTTTCCCTGGGCCGGCCAACCTCCCACAGAATGTCCCCTGGCCTTCCGGCCCCAATCAGGACTGGGTGAGATGGCCCCGATCGGATCTGATTGCCAGCCAGGCTGAGGGACCCAACCCATGCACTTGGCCTTTAGTGGTTTTATATTTTGAAATGGATTTGTTTCCCAGAATCTATAAATAAACCTTCCAACCAATGCTTTTTGTTTTGTTTGCCCCACCAAATTAAATTTGCTAAACAATAGCCAGATCTTATTTGTAATAAAACAAATGTGTACATTTTTAAAAATCATAAAACTCATCTGCTTGAAATCATCTTCTAGCTCTCCCACTCACTTAGACCAAAACCCAACTCCTCACCATGGATTACAAGGTTCTGTGAGATGCAGCTCCTGTTAACTCCTTCATGTTAACCTTCATTACAATCCAGCCATGTGGACCTAAAACACAGCATGTACATTCTGCACATTCTTATATCAGGGCATTCTCCATTGCTCTTCCCTTTGCCTGTAATTTTTTCATTCTATGTTTTTACACGGCAGG
>NW_006298347.1:278617-304976 GCF_000327345.1 Myotis davidii
TTTAGCTAAATTATCATTTGTTCTTACATGTCCTCCATGAAATCATTTCCAAAGTAAAATGTATCCCTTTCCACAGAATCACTCTATCTAAATGCTCTTTTTATTTTTCAGTCACAATATAGTTCCCTAGGGTTCTTTTTTGTTCTTAATTGTTTAATCTTTCTTTTAATATAATATAATCTCCTTCAAAAGATGAACCTTGTTTCCCTTGTTCTCACTATAACCACAATACAGGTAACCTTGTCAACAAGACCCCATTAAACACCTTGAGATCCCTCTTTCTTATAAGACTATTGTTAGATTCTTTCCCCTTTGATAATATAGATTAAAAAGCAACAACACTAATCTTCACTCTTAGATATTTCTCTATGTAGTCTCAATATATTTCACTTATAGTAAATGCCAAGGAGAAAAGCATCATCATTATGGTGAGCCTAGCAAGTGATAAGCTATAAATAAATTACTTTTTTTTGTAAAAAAACAACAATCCTAAAAAGAAAACATTAATATTTCTGTTTTAACAGTGAGGTATAAGAGGCTGAGAGAAATTAAGTCTAAGTTCGGAAACTGCCTCAATCTCTATTTCAAAAATTGTGGTATTTTCATTATATTACTCTTGTTCTTTTGCTAAAGGCTATGTCATGTTAATTTTTTAATATTCTGTAGCATATATAGCAAAGCAGAGATTGTATTGCTTATTGTAAACTATTCAGATACAAATTCATGATAGCAGAAAGTGGTCTGATTCATCAAATAAAAAATATCAGCATATAAAATATTTTGTGTTTACCTTTATTAGATACTAGAGGCCCAGTGCACAAATTCAAGCACAGGTGGGGTCCCAAGGGTGTGGGAGGTGGCTGGGACATGATCAGCCTAGGCCGGTGGTGGGACGCCCTTGCCAGCCCAGGATACGAATCCATCCTGCTGACTTTGGGTCAGTTGTCAGGAGCCAGCTGGCAGCCACTTTTATATCCTTTCTTCCTTGTGGAGCATCTAGGGAGGGGAAGTGGCTGTGCCCGAGGCTGACTTCCAGAAGGCTAGTGGGGCTTGTGCGTCGGTGCCTGGCCCATTCTCCGGAGATTGGATCTGTAGGACTACTCAGGGATTGAGTGGCTGCTGCTGGGCTGGGGGCCGCTGGGCTGGGTCTCAGCTGAGCAGTGCTCCCGTTGTGGGAGCACACTGACCACTAGGGGGCAGCTCCTGCATTGAGCACCTGCCCCCTGGTGGTCAGTGTGCATCAGAGCAACTGGTTGTTTTGGTCATTCTGGCCGTTCGGTCGCTTAGGCTTTCATATATATATATGAAATATATATATATGAAATATATATATATATTACACAAACTGCTTAGTTACAAGGCGACTACAAAATGGTGTCCTATGTACTGTGAGAAAGAGGTATTATGCATATTTTGTTTGCAGAACTCAGAGAGGACAAACAAATATACACTTTGACTAAAATTTTAATTAATTTTATTTTTCTTGATTGATTTATAGAAAATAAATCACAAGTTAGAGATTTATTTACAATTTCAATGTATTTGAAATGTGATGCAATGGATTTTATTCACTCAATCCTCATTAAGCATTTTCTTCAAATAAAACATATTTACAAAGCAGGTTTTTCTCATTTTTTGAAGCTCTAAATATGAGTTAGTTTATAACACTAATAATGACTGGAGTTCAGTTATTTCTTTAACACCTGTTCTTAGCATCTTCCCTCCCCACTCTTTATGGGATTCTTAGAACAATGAGAACAAAATCTGAGAATCTTGATCCAGATGATTATTTCTGGGAGTCCCCTCAGGGTAAGATAACACAATAAAATGCATTGTGGCCGAAACCAGTTTGGCTCAGTGGATAGAGCATCGGCCTGCGGACTGAAGGGTCCCGGGTTCGATTCCGGTCAAGGGCATGTACCTGGGTTGCGGGCACATCCCCAGTAGGAGATGTGCAGGAGGCAGCTGATCGATGTTTCTCTCTCATTGATGTTTCTAACTTTCTATCTCTCCCCCTTCCTCTCTGTAAAAAATCAATAAAATATATTTAAAAAAAAACAACAAAAAAAATGCATTGTGATATAACAGCCTCATCTAGTTTTTTATTGTTAAAAATCTGTTTTTAACATAGAAGTTAAAGATAAAGTGTATATATGGCATTTCAGTGCATCATCTCTGGGCAAAAGGGACTATCCAAATTATTGATAAAGGATATATGAACTCTGATTTTTTTTGTGGTTCACTGGTTTGACAATACAATTCAAGATCTGGTTTTAGTAGTTTTAAAGAGATTAATTCCATTCTTAAAAGGCCACACTCAACCTTTCTATCTCAGAGTCCTATAGGAAGCCCCAGTATCCCTCTGTTTACTGTCTGAGAGACCAGGATAACTATTTGAGTTTACCTGCATGTAGGTATAGTAATCTCAGATTACTTGAAATGGAAAGTGGAAAGGAGAGGCACTAGAGATGGGGCCCTGAGCCCGTGATCAAAGGTATTGGAATGCTAGTTTTCCTGATGTTCTTTACTATTCATGATGTTGGGTTTAGCCATATGGGAGACAGTCAGGGGAGAGAAAGACATGGATCTGGGTTGGGGAGCACAGGCTGAGGAAGGCTGTTTTAGAAATAAGCTTTGTATTTCTACTACAAAGGTTACAAAGAAAAAATTGATAGATTATATTTAGGAGCATACTTATTTAAATACTAGAGGCCTGGTGCATAGGTGCACAAAAATTTGTGCACTCATGGGAGGGTCCTACAGCCTGGCCTGTGCCCTCTCGCAGTCTGGGACCCCTTGGGGGATGACCACTTGCTGGCTTAGGCCCACTCCCTGGGGGATTGGGCCTAAGATGGCAGTCAGACATTCCTCTGGAAGCTCGGGAGCCCTTGGGGGATGTCCACTTGCCAGCGGGGAGCAGGCCTAAGCTGCAGTTGGACATCCTTAGCGCTGCTGAGGAGGCGGGATAGGCTCCCACCACCACCGCTGTACTGGCAGCCATCAGCCTGGCTTGTGGCTGAGCAGAGCTCCCCCTGTGGGAGCACACTGACCACCAGGGGGCAGCTCCTGCATTGAGCATCTGCCCCCTTGTGGTCAGTGTGTCATAGTGACCAGTCATTCCCAGTTGTTCTGCTGTTAGGGTTAATTTGCATATTACCCTTTTATTATATAGGAGTGCCTGGCCAGCCTGGGTGAGGGGCTGAGGGCCATTTTCAGGCTGGCCATATTCCCTTCAGGGTGAGGGGGTCCTGCTGGGGTGCCTGGGCAGTCTGTGTGAGTGGCTGATGGCAGTTTACAGGCTGGCCAAGCCCCCCAGCAGGACCCTCATCCCATGAGGGTGTGGCCAGCCTGTGTGAGTGGCTGATGGCTGTTTGCTGGCTGGCCACACCCCCTTCCGTGTGGGGGTCCTGCTGGGATGCCTGGCTAGTCTGGATGAGGGGCTGAGGTCCATTTTCAGGTTGACTAAGCCCCCCAGCAGGGACCCTCACCCCATGAGGGTGTAGCCACCCTGGGTGAGGGGCTGATGGCTGTTGCAGACTGGCCATGGTCCCCAGCCACCCAAGCTCCCAGTAGAGGCTGGCTGGAAGCAGGTATCTGGGGTTTATTTATCTTCTATAATTGAAACTTTGTTTGCCATGAGCGGAGGCCACAGCCAGCTCAGGGCAGGCGGTAAGTTTGGCTTCCTCCATCACCCAGGCAACCAAGCCTCCTGCTTGCTCCAGCTCTGTGGCTGCTGGCCACCATCTTGGTAGGGTTAATTTGCATATAGTCGCTCTGATTGGCTGGTGGGCATTGCTTAAGATGTAGCAAAGATAGGTCAATTAGCATCTTTGTCTTTTGTTAATGTAGATTAAAGAAAGAAGATCTTCAAAAACATGTGAACATCAACAATAATGTAAAAGAAAAAATTATTCTGTTATATAATATAATTTATAAAGTAAATTTATTTTTAACAAACTATATCCTTCAGTAATGAAGGTATTATTAGAAGGATGAAACAGCTGTAGATCTCATATTTGCAGATTTTTTAAATGCACCTCCTTTCTTAGCTATTTATTTAGTTTCTTTATTAAGAGCAAATAATCGTGCCTTAGACAGGAAAAGGGTTTTTTTTTTCTCAAGCACACCAATGTCTAGGCCAGCGGTTCTCAACCTGTGGGTCGCGACCCCTTTGGGGGTCAAATGACCCTTTCACAGGGGTCACCTAAGACCATCGGGCAAAGCATATATAATTACATATTGTTTTTGTGATTAATCACTATGCTTTAATTATGTTCAATTTGTAACAATGAAAATACATCCTGCATATCATATATTTACATTATGATTCATAATAGTAGAAAATTGCAGTTATGAAGTAGCAACAAAAATAATTTTATGGTTGGGGGTCACCACAACATGAGAAACTGTATTAAAGGGTCGTGACATTAGGAAGGTTGAGAACCACTGGTCTAGGCTGATCGGGCAGGCCACCTCCAATACTGGAGGTCATACAGGTACAGGTTCCTTCTGCCTTCTTATTTCATCATCCCTATCTGCAAGGCAGATGCTGGCCAAATAACACCCTTTCTCCATACCAGGTCTTCGGATGGAGGAAAGAGTAAAAAGGGGAATAGTTTTTCCTGAATGATATGATTAAGAAATTGTACAAATAATTTTCAGTCACGTCACACTGAACAGGACGGAATTCCACATGAAGCCCTGAAGGGTGAATGGATATTGAGCGAAAACTATGAGGCTCTGTTGTTACTTCTTTAACATTGAAAAAGAGTCTGCAAAATTATTTGCTTTATTCACCCTCATTAAACAAAGGGGTAAAAATACAAAAAAAAAACATTCCACTATTTTGGGTATGGTTTAAAAATTACTGAAAAATATTTTCTCTCTAAGTATTGTATATGTGATGTTCAAAAAGACTGGTACTTTTATTCCTTTAGAATTGGTAAATATTATTTGATACTCCAATGCTGCTATTAAGTTCAAACTTATTTATAATTTGATTTTTCAAATAATAACTTTAAATTCCAAAAAGTAGATAGTCTTGTCAAAAAGCATATAAGGCTTAAGGACAGAGTGATAACTAGGATATGGACATATAATCTCTAGTTTTAGATCATTTGGACCAACACACTCCCAACTCTCTTTGCAGCAAGTTATATCTTTTGATGTATGGGAATTTTGTCTTTTAGAGGATAATGTTTTTATAAAGCTTACATAGATATAAGGAAAAGCTAATAATATACTTGTATTATTAGTTTTAATATACTCTATATACTCATCCACATTCTGCTCTCTGAATCCTGTTGTAGTAGGAAGTATTTATCCTCAGCTCAAAAGTTCATCAGTTGATTCTAGTGTTTTACATTTTCTAAACTCTTTCAAAAATATCTATATCCCATCAACTTTTAAAAACATATTCTTTAAACCTTTGAAACAAAATTTAGTAACATAAAAAATAAAAACTATCACCAATTATATGACAGCAAATTCTTTTAAAATAATAATGACAGTGTATACTTTACTTTTTTTCTTGGAAAGATGAACAAATTTCACTTCTCATAATCAACAGGAAAGTATCTAAGGCAGTAAAACTATAACATTATAGGGAAGGAAAACAATATAATGACCACAATTGTATTAATAGAAAGAAATTGATGTGGTGTGATTATACACTGCTCAAACCTGGAAAGTCATTTATTGTTAATCAATTATTATACTATTAATCTGTACTTGTTAGTAGAAATATAATTGCCTTCTGTGAGAAATATTTTTCATCCCCTCTATTTACTTAATATATTTTAAGCAAAAACTTTCTTTATGCAAGATATATCTTAAAGAACTGGTATGGAGTTGCTTCCTTATAGTTACAGCTTTAGACACACATGCATATGGGGGTGGGCAAAAATAGGTTTGTAGTTGTGAGTACATGAAACAGTTTATTCTTGTATTGTTATTTATTAAATTATTGTATTATTTCTAATACAACTATAAACCTACTTTTGCCCATCCCTGGATGTGCCATATACATGGTATATGCTATAATGGGGAAAAAAAATCTCTTACTTTACTAAAGTTTCTAAAGTATATTCCTAAAATCATTTGAAAAATGAATAGAAAGAGAAACAGTGAGTCATTGATTGATAGATCAGTTGATTGATTAATGATGCTCTAAGTTCATGTTCTCCAAACCAAACATCAAGTATCCTTCTTTCAATATTTCCAGATTTTTCTATATTATAGTTGTCTTCCATATTCTCCAGAATCTAATTTCTCTACATATGTCACCCTCCTAATCTTGCTACATTTTTTATTACATCCAGCAGGTAGCTATGCCTCTAAATTCACTATCATAAAATGGTATAAAAATAGAGAGATTTATCTATATACTCATCCACATTTTACTCTCTGAATCCTGTGGTAGTAGATAGTATTTATCCTCTGCTCAAAAGTTAATCTGTTTACTCTAGTGTTTCTTTTACATTTTCTAAACTTTCTCAAATATCTGTATCCCATCAACTTTTAAAAACATATTCTTCAAACCTTCAAAACAAAATTTAGTAATATAAAAATATAAAAACTATCACCAATCATATGGCAGAAATTCTTTCACACACCCTCCAGGACAGCCTCATTAAAGATGTATCTCCTTTACTTCTTCAATTCCCTTTTGCTTTACCAAACATCTTTTTCCCCTCTGCGTAAAACAGCACTACTTCTTCAAAGATCTCTAACTTATACATTATTTTTTTAATGCATTACAACTTACACATTTTTCTATTTGATTATTTTCTGCCTTTTCATCCACCAACAAATATAAGTACCCTAATAGAGGAACTTCATATGCTTCGCTCTCTGCATTTGCACCTCTTAGTTTCTTTGATATTTAGCTGCTCAATACTTGTTTGCTGAATGAATGATCAAATAAATGAATAGTTTATACTTTACCCCTGGTGTGATAACTGGTAGTGAGGGAATATTAAAATGGAAAAGATTTTCAACAGCCCTACCCTGTTTTGCTCGGACTTTAGAGCTTTGGACTGCAAACGGAAAGCTCCTGGGTTTAATTCCGGTTAAGGGCAGGTACCTCAGTTGCAGGCTCCTCCCTGGCCGGGGCCCTGGTTAGGGCTCATGCAGGAGGCAACCAATTGATGCGTTTCTCTCACATTGATATTTCTCTCTGTCTTTCCCTCTCTCTCTAAAAATCATTGGAAAAATATCCTCGGATGAGGATTAAAAAAGATTTTCAGCAATCATGAAGCTGCATGCCAATATTATATGGATAAACTCAAGTTCAGAGAAATTAAAGCAATTAATATTCAAATGTCAAAGGTTTAATGAGAAATAGTTTAAGAATTTTGGGATGTTTTTAGAATGACTTTGAAGTTAGAATATCCTTTATTTCCTTACTCCTTCAATTTTACTTCCTCTAATATTTTTATAAGACATTTCAAATCATTATATGAAAAGAAATGTGAAAAATAAGAATTGATTTTTTTAATATGTAAGTATTCTCACTATAATCACAGGTTTCAATAAATTCCACCTGTTAATTATTTTAAGCGATATTTGTTTTATTATTTGCATTTAGATGTTCCTATGTTTCTGTGACATAGGCAAATCTCTAAACAGAGAAATTGGAAATAAGTTATATGCTGTATCACAATAGAAGGTTGAAATGTGAAGATTACTTTTTTATTTAACTGAATCTCTGAATTTTAATGAGCTTTGATGTAAGAACTGTTGTTTGACCTGATTAAAGTCAACGTCTCATCCAGATGATTGAAGTGTACTTTGTTGTTACCAAATAATTTGAAATATATTCTATTTTAGACAACCATCTGGCTCCTAAATTCAAAACTTTACTTGACTGCATTCCTAAGAAACAGACTTTTTGTTTCTTAGATTGTGTGTTTTCGGTTGAATATGAAACTTCTTGCAATTTGGCAAGTACTTTTTAAAACTTACATGATTATTTTTTCTTCATCTTGAATTTTACCTGAAGAAAAGTTAGAACTGTTGTTAGAAATTCCATAATGCCAACTTTTAGGTTTTGCAAATAACTGTGACACGGAGGAATGAGAGGTGGGGGAGAGGAGAGAGAGAGAGAGAGAGAGAGAGAGAGAGAGAGAGAGAGAGAGAGAGAGAGAGAGAATGTTTCAGAGGGAAAAAAATTATTATAGTGTACTGTAATGATCTCTTTCAAAACAGGGTCAAATTCTCTACTGATATAATAAGCTGAAAGATGTCTTTTACTTCAAATTTTCTATGCATCATTGATGTTGCCATCCTTCTGGGCATGTTACCATTAAGTTTTAGTGGAAACTGAAAATTCTTGTGCTTCCCTCAATGACAGGGACGTTAATGTTAAGTATTGACAACAGATAACTGGAAGCTGTGGAGCAATGATGACTCTACAACAGGAAATGCATCATTTTATACTCTCAATTCTGGTCTCCAATCGTGGTTTGTATTGATGGTTTCCACGAACATCTATGAATGTGATTCTTGAAGATTTCCATGTATTCTATAAGTATTTATCAGGTGTATATTGTGACATGCCCTGTGTCAGGAGTTGGAGATAGAGTTCAATCATGCCGACACACTATCTGTTCTCAGGGAAGAGTTTATTATTTAAAACCATACAAAATTCTGATTCAGGCTTTAAATTCAGTATAGATAAACAAACAACATTCCCCTTATTGTCTTTAAACGTGCTTCTAATTATAAGCATAGAGAATTATTTTTGAAAAATAGAACAATATGGAAGTGTAAACACTACCAATTAAAAGTGGCCACCCTGGCCGAAACCGGTTTGGCTCAGTGGATAGAGCGTCAGCCTGCAGACTGAAAGGTCCCAGGTTCGATTCCGGTCAAGGGCATGTACCTTGGTTGCGGGCACATCCCCAGTGGTGGGTGTGCAGGAGGCAGCTGATCGATGTTTCTCTCTCATCGATGTTTCTAACTCTCTATCTCTCTCCTTTCCTCTCTGTAAAAACTCAATAAAAAATATATTAAAAAAAAATAAAAGTGGCCACCCTGAATACTTGCATGCTTTCAGTAATTACTCTTGACAATGTGCTGTTTATCCTTGCCAATATGCACACACATATGCATGTTGACATACATATATGTATATATATACATATACACACACACACAAATACACACATATATATACACACATATGCATACATATTGACATATAATTTTCAGTTTTAGCCAAATGGGTGTCTACTTGGCAGTACATTCTAAACTTCCATGTCAGTTACTAGAAATCTACTAAAAGCATTTTAATAATTCATAGCGTTCAAAGGTGGGGTTACATCATAGCTAATTTGGCTCTGTTATATATTTTGTTTATGGTATCTACAGATTTTTTTTTGGTGTTGTAAATTGCATGACAACAAATGTGTGTGAGTGCATCCTTGCATATTGTGCCTCCTTTCTTTCTATTTTTTTCCCTTGGCAAATATTAATAATTTAATCTGCAGGAATTCACTGGTTGAATCCCTGAGATCTCTACCTCTAGGAAACTAACATCCTAACAAACTAACAAGAGCAGACAGACAAGAAATAAATGAACACAGGAAGTTGATTATCATAGACTGTAATAATGGTATATTGAATGACCAAGATTTCACTGAGGATATAACATTTGAATAACTAAAGATTGACTTCTGGTGTTCAGTCTGGCATTTAAAGTACTTGGACCTCATTTCTTTTGAACATACAAAAACAAACAAACAGCTGAACAAACTGAAAATCTACAACTCTTCTTAAATCCATCAGATAGCTAATGTCTGAGGCAACTACTGTCCCCAAAAATAGAGACAAATAGGCAGAGACAGAGAGTCACAATTTAGTAGAGCAAAAGCCCAGGAGCAGAAAAGAATCAATAATGAGGCAGGACAACCTAAACTGTATTTGACAAATTGATGGAGGCTCAGTGTGGACAAGTTTAAGACATAAAAATTCCAGCAGGGGATGGTGAGCCTTTATGGGGGCACCGCATTTTTGTGAGTTTTAGTTCCAGGAACTCTATCAGGTTCTCACAATGACTTTGGAGGAAAGTCTCCTCATGATTTGGGCAATAAGGACATAGTTGAACTGAACAACACTATCAGTATCTACCCATCTACTGTTTTTTTTAAAATATATTTTTTATTGATTTCAGAGAGGAAGAGAGAGGGGGAGAGAGATAGAAACATCAATGATGAGAGAGAATCATTGATTGGCTTCCTCCTGCACGCCCCCTACTGGGGATCAAGCCCACAACCTTGGGCATGTGTCCTTGACTGGAATTGAACCTGGGACCCTTTGGTCCGCAGGCTGACGCTCTATCCACTGAGTCAAACCAGCTAAGGCCCATCTATTGGTTTTAATTGACATCTGTTATGGAGTAAATTTCCCTTAAAATTTGTATGTTGAAATAATAACTCTCAATGTGATAATAATAATAGTTGACTTTTGCCGAAACCTGTTTGGCTCAGTGGATAGAGCGTCGGCCGGCGGACTGAAGGGTCCTAGGTTCGAATCCGGTCAAGGGCATGTACCTGGGTTGCAGGCACGTCCCCAGTGGGAGATGTGCGGGAGGCGGCTGATCGATGGTTCTCTCTCGTCGATGTTTCTAACTCTCTATCTTTCTCCCTTCCTCTCTGTAAAGAAATCAATAAAATATATTAAAAAAAATAATAGTTGACTTTTGAGAACTGATTAGGTCATGAGACCAAAACCTTACTGAGTAGAATTTGTGTCCTCCTATAGGTGACACCAAAGAGTTTTCTTGGTCTCCTTCTGCCATGTGAGATCACAATGGTAAGATGGCCATCTATGAACCAGGAAGAGAGTCCTCACCGAAATACAATCATGCTGGCACCCTCACCTCAGACTTCCAGTCTCCAGATTTGTGAGAAAATTATGTTGTTTATAAACCAACAAGTCTATGTTATTCTGTAATAGCCATTTGAATGGACAAGACAACATCTACAGACTGTGCCATCCAACAACAGCAGAACACACATTATTCTCAAGATCACTAAGAACATTAGCCTAGATAGACCTGATTTTGGGATATGGAACACACCATTAACAAATGTAAAAGAAAAGCAATCATGCCAAAGATATTCACTGACCTCAATGGAATATTTAAATTAGAAATAAATTATAGAGAGCTGGAAATCTCAAAATACTTGGAGATTAAATATCACACTTCGAAATAACACAGGGGTCAAATAAATCTCAAGAGAAATTTAAAAGTATGTTTTTCCTTTTTATTGACTTTATTTGGGTGACGCTAGTTAATAAAATTCTACAACACAACATCTGTGCACAAAAATATTTTTAACTTGAAAAAATATAACTTAAAACTTGTGGGATGCTGGAAAACCAGTGCTTAGAAGAAATTTAGAGCATTGAGTGTATATATTAGAAAAGAAGACAGATCTACAATGCAATCCAAGCTTTAACCTTAGGAAAGGAGGGAAAGAAAAGCAAGAGAAACACAAGCTAAGCAGTAGAACAGAAATAATAGAACAAAAATTAATGAAACTAAAAAGAGGAAATTAATTAAAAAATCAACATAATCAAAGGCTAGATACTTGAAAATATCAATGGAATAAAGACTAAGCCAGCCATGCTAAATGCTGAGGTATTCTTTGCAGTGGGAACCAGTGCTAAGCCAATATATAGAGAAAGGCTTAGTGATTTTAAAGAAAAGTAAGGAAGTTAATACGACTACAGCTCTAGATCGTGGCAGAGGAAATCAGGATTTAGTTGATATGCGCTTCTGTAAAGACCAATAAGGGTTTTGCATTCATTCTAAAGGAAATAGAAAGACCTTTGGGGAAAAAACACACAGTTTTATTGAGATACAATCCACATACTATAAAATTCACCCTATTAATGGGTACAATTTAGTGGTTTTTATTATATTCACAGAATTGCACAAGATGACATGACCTGTTTAACATAGTTTGGAAATTATTCTGACAACTTTGAAAAACATGGAGAAAGATTATGTTTAGAAACAAGGAAACCAGTAATGTAGTTTCTGCAGAACATTTGTTTAAAATTCTAGTGATTTGGAATTTGGGGTGGTAGTCAAGGTAAAGAGAAGTTAATGTTTTTAAGACATAATATTATAGAGAATATATTCCTGAAAGCACACTGATAAAATAATTTATACATTTGGAGAGGAACAATCAAGCTATATTCAAAAATTCAGTATCAAATTATACTCTAACCAAGAAGGAATGAATAGTTAGCAAATGGTTATCATCTTTTTCATTTTATTTTATTTTTTGGTCTTTCACTTTATCCTCAAAAATTTGTGGCTCATTTATTTTCACTTTTATCTGTATTATTGCCTTCCTTCTACTTACTCTGGGCTTTGTTTGTTATTCTTTATCTATCGCTTAGGTGTAGAGTTAGATTGTTTGAGATGTTTCTTGCTTCTTGAGGTAGGTCTGCAATGCTATGAATTTCCCTTTCAGGACTGCTTTTATTATTTCCCATAGATTTTGGATTGCTATGAGGTCATTTCCTTTTGTTTCCAGGTAACTTTTGATTTCTTCCTTGATGTCATTGTTAACCCATTCATCCTATATTATAAAAGTATAGTAAGCAAATTGTCCCCTTGATCAGGAGTCATCCAGAAGTTCGACCAGGGGGCGGGGACAGTGGAGGAAGGGAGGGAGTACCCGGTTGTCAGCCAGCAGCCGCTAGGGACCTGACCAGTGCATGTATTTTGTGCACTGGGCCTCTAGTTATTTAATAACAAGCTATTTAGCCTCCCTGTGTTTGAATGTTTTTAATTTTTTTTTAGTTTTTTTTTTTTAATTTTAGTTAATTTCGAGTCTCATACCATTGTGGTCAGGTGATTGATATAGTTTCAGTCTCCTTGAATTTGTTAAGATTTATTTTGTGGGAAAGGAGGCTGGAGGGTATGTGGAAGTGGGCAAAGTGGGGGGGAAATAGGAACAGAAAAGACTTTGCTTAGGGTGATGGGTGCACAATGCAGTGTGCAGATGATGTTTTATTGAGTCATACACTTGAAAACTGTATGGTTTTGTGAACTAATGTTTCCCCAATAAATTCAATAAAAATAATAATAAATTTATGGCTCTACTTTCCATAGTTAAAGTTTAATGTCTCTAATTTTAGTATAATACCCTCTTAGTCATAATACTGTCCTTTGCCTTTGAGGAATTTGTTCAAAGATTTATAATTGCTTTAGTCAACTTGTGTAATGATGAATGCCACAATTTCATATACATTCTAACCAGACAGATGGCTTTTCAAGTTCATTTGAGCTCTTTGGATTTTATCTCCAGGAATGTTCTTCCTTCAAGTGTTGTCAAATTTCAAGAACCCAGGACTCATGTCACCATGAGTACTTGTCTGAGAATATGAAATAATATCCATTTATCCTCTGATTACAAAAATGTCATTGGGATTGGACTGACTCAGATAGAGGATTAAAAATACCAACATGCAAACCAAATGCTCTAGTCTCTCTACCAGTTATTATCTTCAGAGGTGATCATCCTCAATAATGTCACTCAATTTTTATTTATTTTTAAAAATCTTAGCATTCCTTATTTTTCCATGATAAATCTAAGTTGCATTTACCAAAGGGACTAATGAGCCTGTAAATTGAATAATCTCTGTGTGTGTGTGTGTGTTTTTTTCTTGATAAAACATAACTGTTGAGTTGGATGATACATTTTTAAAAAAACATTTTCTTTCAATCAATCCCCAATGCCTAGGTTATGCTTGGATAGTAGGGGGAATTCAGTAAGTATTTATTTAACAAATGGACAAAAGAATGAATAACAATGTAAGGTTTTATTAAGCAAAATGATACACTTGTTTTAAAATGCATTTTAAAATAAATTATAGTGGAATCAGCTTAGTGTACTAAAGCAAGACTGGTCAGCACAGATAGTTCTGAGTTTTATTTCAGATATTCTCCAGACTTAATTCTTGCTTTGTAAAACTGCCATAAGAATATCTGTTTTGCCTGTTATGTGAGTTTCTTACATGGTTTGGAAATCAACCTCTTATCGGATCTGTCATTCATGAATATATTCTCCAATTCATTTGGTTGTTTTTATTTCCTTGGTGTTTACTTTTTCACTATGTAGGAAATTTCTAAGTTGGACAAAGTTCCATTGGTTTATTTTTGCTTCGGTTTCCCTGGCTAAAGGGGGCATATTTCAAAGGATATTACTCAGATTAATGTCAAATAGTTTACTACCTATGTTTTCTTCTAGAAGTTTTATGGATTTAGTCCTAAATAGTATATTAAGTCTTCAATCCATTTTGTGTTAACATTTAATATGATGGCTTTCATTTTCACTTTTTTGCATATACGTCCAGTTTTCCCAAACCACTTGTTGAGGAGACTCTTTTCTCCATTGTATATTGCTTTTCAGGACTACATCAGCAAACTAAACAGAAAATATCCATGTTAACATCCTATGGAGGTAGGTATAAAATAAACAAATACACACACATCAGGCAGTGCTATGTTCTTCTATAAAAAAACAAAAAAAATATTTGAGAACTGTAGACACTGATACTATTATTTTAAAAAAAATACATTTTATTATTTTTTTACAGAGAAGAAGGGAGAGGGATAGAGAGTTGGAAACATTGATGAGAGAGGAACATCTATCAGCTGCCTCCTGCACACCCCCAGTAGGATACATGCCCCCGCAACCAAGATACATGCCCTTGACCTAAATCGAACCAGGGACGCTTCAGTCCACAGGCCAACGCTCTATCCACGGAGCCAAACCGGTCAGGGCTGTTACCATTATTTTATTTGAGATAATTAGCACAATAGTTCAAGAGAAGTTTTCCTTTGAACGGTGACCTTAATAACTTGAAGGAGACTGCTAAGAAGGGATCTCAAGTGTTGAAGGCACACTCAAGGTGGAGGAAAGGGCACCTGCCAGTGCCTATAGCAGGCACGAACTTGCAGGGTTCAAATAAGAGCAAAGGAGACTGAGTGTGGCTGAAAAACTGAGTGGTGAAGAGATCAAAGAGTTTGCAGACAACCAGATCCTACCGTGCATTTTAAGAACTTAAACTGGTATTATTATTTTTGTTTGGTTTTAAATAAAACTGTAGATATTTTAAAAACTCAGAGACTGGAAGACTTTAGGGGAAATTTGCCGTTTGATTACACCCCACTTACCTGAAAACAAAACACAAGCCCAAACCAAATTACCACGCTTAAAGTTACTCCTGAACTGTAATTGCCTTATTTCCATGTTCAGTAAGTACACATGATTAGCAGAATTTAATTACTCAAGATTGCCCCACAAATCTCACTTGATTGTTTATATTATAAACTGACACAAAAGAAAAGATGTATATTTTATTTTAGCACCTGTTTTTTTTTTGAAATTCAGATGTGCTATTATACAGAACTACATGGTTGAAAAACATTTTAACCCTGTCTATAGGCAGTAGCAATGCATATTCAAAATGTTTTAAATGCTGTTCTATACTTGTATATTTTAGGGATAAGACTGAAGGGTGAGAAAAGAAGTAATTCTTTTTACAAGAAAGCTATAATTATGTATATTCATATTTAACTTTTGTAGATATTACTCACTAGTATCAAATTGTACCACATAGTTTACATTTTGATATACAACTTTTATATAATGTCTGTAATAACTATGATAATGTTTAACTTGCTACTATTGTTTATGTTTGTTTTTTTCTGTAATAGTATTAGATCAGTATCAGTGCAAATTTCTAAGAACAAGGTGTCAGGTGGAAGCCGCACCTTTTTCTACTATTATAATAAATTCAACCATATGAGTAAAGAAACACATCTGGTTTTTATTATAAAATTGAAAACACTGGAAGAACCAATCCTCAAGAACCATTGCTGAACAGAAAGAACATAAAACAGCATTGACTCATGGGAAATTTAATTGATTGGTAATGGGCAGGGGAAGATCTAGCTAACCTGACTTTTCACATCTTAGTGACAAATGAAATAAAAAACCTCCTCATCAAATAGTTTTATAATCTTGAAATCAGAGGCAGGCAGCAAATCATCAAGAAGAAATCTGCATTCTTTTCCAAATAGTTCTGTTTCTTTCATCTTTTGTCATTACCCTATAGCAGGGATGGGCAACCCTTGGCACGCGTGCCAACATGGCACGCCAGTAACTTCTGCTGGCACACAAAACCCTCTCTTATAATCTTCCATTTATAATTGTGAATCTTTGTTCTCAGTGATGAATTTTGTTAAGTCTCGTAATAGGAGTAGCCTGACGGATGAAAGTAGTAGCTCGTGCATATCTCTGAAGGTCACGAAATATAAACCTGATGTAAAATCTCTGTCATCAGTGATGCAGCAGCAAAAGTGCCACTGATAATATCAAACGGAGTCATAAAGTTTTCTGTCGGACTATCAGTGTACATGTATACATTAAAAATAAATGTATTTTTTATCATCATATACTGTGTTTTTGTCTCTCGAATAAATTTTGTTATTTCTTCAAGGTTCTTCACATATGTCCACCTTAATAGATATCAAGTAGGTGAAACATGTTCTCAAAAAATTAGGGTTGGCACGCAGAAGAATTTTGAGTCAGATTTTGCTGGTTTTGGCACGCACTCACATAAAGGTTGCCCACCCCTGCCTTATAGTAGGTCATGTATTATTAATAGAAACATTGTACAGGTTTAGGAAAATTGAAAGAAATTTTGCCACTCCAACATGTTTCTCAATAGCACATATGAACAAATATATGTTGGACTTAGGAAACTAATATTGCTTTTACCTTTTAAAAATGAGTTTTGTGTTTCTTTAGATTTTGGTCTAACTTTTAAACGTGTTTAATGAAATAAAAATATGTACAAAATGCTAAAATTAAGGCAAAATGATGAGAACTCACATTTTCCCAATGAATGGATCATAGTTTCATACATTAATAGTTGTGGACAAGTCATTTTTGTCTTTTGGAGAGATGATCCATCGTTTTGCCCAAAACTTAAAATCTGTTATCTCTTTTGTTTTCAGATATTCAAACCCCATTTATATTAAAAAATTAATATAAAAGGAAATGTAGAAATCTCACATTTTATTTCATACTACAACTGGAAATTATAACACATATGTTAAATATAAATACACAGTATCCATATTATAATTCATAATTGCTTTTATTACTTATAGTGATATTTTTCTTTTCTGGTCCATATAACAAATTTTATTGTGCAAATACCGAGTTGAACATTATTATCTTGTGATTCACAGTTCATTTTCCTGAATCTGACGCTGACCAGCAATTCCACAAGGGCTGTGGTATAATAATCTGCTGGAAAGGCCAACCTCAGTGCTTCTTATTAGACAATTATTCTTAGGGAAGAATGGATTTTTCCATCCTGTTTGGAACTAACCAATCTCTTACCAAGAGTAAATCTTTCTTTCACTACCTTGTGGTAATTAGTAATTGTAGCCCAATATATAGCATCAGATTTCTAAGGTCCTCAGTTATGTAATTACTTAAAATGATTATATACTAGTAAATTTTGACTTTTTCATTAATCCTGCTTCCTTCTAATTTGTTTTTCTTTGTTTCTTCAGAAGTTTTAACAACATAATTAGTGTGGAAAAAATTCACTGTGAATACAGCTCTTACATTTATCTATTAAGGTTAGCTACCCCCTAATGAAGTTCTCAGTTTATTTCTCAAGAAAGATTTAAGTTTATTTAAATAAGTTAAATTGGTTTTCCCTATTTTAAAATATTTGAAGGATTCAACACCTTCTTAAGCATAAGCCATTAAGAGCTGCAGGGATATAAACAAATAAAAACGTGCTTTATTGTGATTAGTAATTAAGGCGAATGATGCTATAATGGACTAGTTTAGTGAGTAATATTGTGTATAATTTACTTTTATAATATTTTATTTACAGCATGATGTTGTGTCAAGTTACTTAGTGAAAGTAATTTTGAACATACTATTTTATTGATATATAAATAATAATTCTTTTTGTATATTGCTTTTTGCCAATATTTCCCATTAAAGAAAAAGTACAAAGTAGAATATTGCTAACACACACACACACACACACACACACACACACACACACACACGCACACGAGATAACAGGAAAACACAGATCTAAAGTGTTTTGAAAAGATTTACAACTGTGACTACTGACACATGAAACGTACTTAAGGAAACATACAGCAAACTGGCTGAGTGGTTTTAGATTTAGAAAACCAAGCAACCAAAAATAAACCATTCATCACCCCCAAAACAGCAACTACAATGACAGGTCTAAAGAACCCTATGAGTATTTGAGTCTAAAAATATTTTCCCCCTGAAAATGGTAGAGTTGGGCCAAAAATCTCTGCAGACTCCCAGAAGGATATAATTCATAATACCCATTCTTTCTGTCACACTAAGAATAATGGGAGGCAGAACTGCTCAGTGATAGAGGAATGTTCCCCAAAAGAACAATGGACAAGCGTACTCCCTTTAAAGAGCGGCATCTGACCAGTATACAGAATATTCTAGACCCTTAAATATTTAAGAGAGGCTTCACATCAAACCACTTTGAGAAAATAAGAGAAAAAGAAACATTCTCAATTTATTGCATTATATCAGCATAATCCTAATATCAGAACCTTACTAAGACATTATAAGGAATAAAATTACAGACCAGGATTCTTCATTAAAAAGGTAAACATCTTTAATTAAACTAATGGCAAAAATATATATATATAAAAAATCAACATTTTAAAAAGAGAAAACATCATGACCAAATAGAGTCCATGTGAGGAATGAAAGTGAATTAACATTTAAAAATCATATAGTTAACAGAAAAGAAATAAAATATTTCAACTAATAGAAAAAGCTTTTAATAATATTTAACATTCATTTACAGTAAAATCCTCAGCAAACTAGAAATGTAAAGAGAGTTTTTTAGCCTGGTGTCAGGAATCCCTGTGACTTTGTGGTATGCACAGAATTCTTAGGGAGAGTACAAAAATAATAAATAATAAAATAAAAACTATACGTAAATTTATAGTACCTATTAATGATCAGAAGGTTCTAATTTTAATAAAGTCTAATTCATCATTTTATGGTTACTTCTGTTATTTACTTTTATAATGTACATATTATTTTTGGAAAATGTATTTATAAATATATAAAAAGAACTTGTTTAGGTGATAATATACATGGAATTTTAGAATTTATTTTAAGTGAATTGCTAAAATTTAAAAGTGTTATCCATTTTCGTAAGCTAATCTTTCATCCTGAGATCTTGTTAAATTGTATTATTATATTAGTTGCCTTGTACATTATTGTGATTTGCTCTATTAACAATCATGCCATCTACAATTAATGACATTTTACTTCTTCCTTTTTGAGCTATATTACTTTTATTTCTTTTCTTTGCTCTATTACAATGGCTAGTATCTTAAGTTCAATGTAGATTATAAATAATAAATGAGGATTCTCACCTTGTTCTCAGTCTTATGGAGAAAACATTTAATTTTTCAGTATTAACTGGAATGGAACCTATAGCTTTTTCTTACTTGCACTTTATGGGAAGGATGTTTATAGTGTTTGCCTGGATGGTGTAATTAAGATAAATAAAAAATAATTATGTGCCTAAATAATTAGAATTTTAGTGAAGTATAATTGGCCTTTGGAATAGAAAAGATCTGTCTGTATAAAATACGAAGCATAGCCCGATGATTTTGGAATATCCACTGGTTTGTAAAATTTAACTGTGTACCAGAATTTTAGCACTATATGGAAAACTAAAAATGTTCCCGGATTGGGGTGATTGTTGTTGATTCCACTATTATAAATGGATCACTTAGAAATGAATATGCTGTACATAATTTAGTCTTTTACTAAGTAAAATTAATGAATTTAAAATAAAGTGTAAATATTTCATATTTATATTATAAAATCTTTTCCAACAACTATTTTGCTATATGTTCAAAATAGGGGGCAAAGCAGGAGACACATGAGCATGGTAAAATGTTGTTGTTGATTAGTTCTATTGAAATTTCTTAAAACTTTCCTTAACATGGTCATGCCATCCACAGACCTCTCCATAACCTCTGGATTTCGTATTGCTTTTAACTTTGATCAGATAATAATATTTCTTCCGATGCTATTTATAGTTGTTATTATTACCTAAACAGATGTCTGGTGGCATATGCATATATACACTTATCCTTACAATAACATTGTTTGATTTAATTTCTAAAATGCCCTTATATCAGCCTTCTTTTGTCCTGGAAATCTTAATTGTTTAAATTTGCTGTGGTAGGAATTAGTAAGTATAAATAAAACAAAAATGCAGACAGATCTGAAAAATTACAGATTTCAGGATTTAGTCCGTTTGATTCAGAATTAGTGCATTGGAAGCAAAGGATTTGCAATCTGGGACCCCAGTTAGGACCTAGTAATGTACCGGGGGTTCAATAAACATGACTTAAAAACCTAAACTTTCTTATTCTGTTTCCAAACAGAAAAATACTAAAGTGCAATCTTGCAGCAACCCTTTAGTTTTGTAAAGTTTCTATGGTCGGATACATTGTGATTTTCACATATGTGCTTCTTTTGTATGTCTGAGCCCATAATTTCTTTCAACTTTTAATTACTTTTATTGAGAATGAATGAATTTAGTGATATTTGATATTGACCAATGCTTTGATTTTCATTTTCTGTTGATTTATTGGAGGAGTTATAAGCATTATAAAATGTAGAAAACATTATAAACTTTATAAAAACATTAACATAATTTTAATATAATAGATAGTAAAAAAACACTTAAATTTCTTCAAGAGATTATAGGCAGGATATTTGGCATTAATGTTTGGTTCTGAAAGTTAAATAGTAATTTAATATATGGCTGATCAGAAATATTTTACCATTTTTATTTCATTTGATATTTTAACTAAGTTTTCCTTTATCTGTCGCTATCTTCAGAGCTTTAAAATAAATGCCACCAGGGAATTAGGAAGAATCTTGAGTGCCTCACATGAATAACAATATAATTCTAGTTGCCAATGGTGCTTTGATTAATGTACTGGAGAAAATCACTTAGGCTTCATATGCTGGAGTTTTAGACTTCAGTGTATCATAGCTCCTATTATTATGCTTCTAAGTCCTGAGTGGAAGCTTTATATATCTCTTGATAATTCTGTGCAGAGCCAAATGACAAAACAGTCGGAAAACATCTTCTTGCTGAACACCACAGCTTACATTAAAAAAAAGTCAACTGTAAGATGCTAGGATTATGTATACGCACAAGATAGCAACTCACACACACAAAAAGGCATAAATGTGGAGGGTATATACTACCAATGATCATCAAATGAATAAAACTACCTATAAAAATTAATGTCAGCAGAAAACTCTTAAAACAAT
This sequence comes from Myotis davidii, assembly GCF_000327345.1. NCBI lineage: Eukaryota > Metazoa > Chordata > Mammalia > Chiroptera > Vespertilionidae > Myotis > Myotis davidii. The sequence continues at coordinate 300,052 of NW_006298347.1, forward strand.
TTCACATTATGGAAGCATCATCTTGATTAGAAAATATGATTTTTTAAAAAGAATATTCACTAAATCCTGATTTTCAGTGCCAGCAAACACAGTCAAATTCTGTTTTTTGTTTGTGACATCACTGCTTTTTAACACACTAGTTATGTAACAGTGTGTGGATAAACTGGTCTTGAAATCACTTTGGGAAATGATCACAACGTTATTCATTTTCTAGCAAGTGTTGGTAACAAAAATACCTGCACACAGTGATTATTTTTGAAATACTATCTTGAAGGAAAGTTAAAAAGTTCTTGAGATTTCCTATAAATAGAAACAGATAATTCTAAAAGCATCACAGTTACATGTTCACTGACTCTAAGGGTCATTTTTCTCCAAAGTGACCAATGAAAATGTTCACAGCCTTAAAATATAATTTGATATTTACCTTCACAAATTAGAATTAAAACATTTTCACTTGCTCCTCTATGGGTCTTAAATGTAAGAGTATTAAGAGAACTTGTAAACATTAAGAAAGCCTGGTAAAGGCTTTCATCAGTGATTTTCTTATAAAGCAACGAGAGGCCCAGTGCACGAAATTTATGCAGGCGGGGTATGTCCCTCAGCCCAGCCTGCACCCTCTCCAATCTGGGACCCCTTGAGGGATGTCCAACTTCCCGTTTAGGCCCAATCCTACCAGGCAGTCAGACATCCCTCTCATAATCCAGGACTGCTGGCTCCCAACCACTCACCTGCCTGCCTGCCTAATTGCCCCTAACCACTTCCAACTGCCAGCCTGATCACCCCCTAAGCACTCCCCTGCCAGTCTGATTGACACCTAACTGCTCCCCTGCCCATTGTCCCTAACTGCCCTCCCCTACAGGCCTTGTCCCTCCCACCTGCCCTACCATGCTGGTCCAGTCACCCCTAATTTCCCTTCCTTGCCAGCCTGGTCGACCCTAAAGTCCCTCCCCTGCCAGCATGATTTCCCCTGACTGCCCTCCCCTGCCGGCCTGGGTCCCCCCAACTGTCTTCCCCTGCAGGACTGGTTGCCCCCAACTGCCCTCCTCTGCCAGCCCAGTCACTCCTAACTGCCCTCCCCTGCAGGCCTGATCATTCCCAATTGCCCTCCCTTGCAGGCCTGGTCCCTCCTAACTGCCCTCCTCTGGCGGCCATCTTTGACCACATGGGGGTGGCCATATTGTGTGTTGGAGTGAGGGTCAATTTGCATACCACCTCTTTATTATATAGGATAGTAAATCCAGAAATAATTCTGCACCACCACATCTTTCTCTGGTTTGGTATCATCATATCAAGTATATTCTAATAGTTAAAATTTCAATGCAGCATATAATATTCATTTTTAAAGTTTTAAAAATATAGTTAGCATGCAATATTATATTTATGTCAGGTGTACAACATAGTGACTCTACATTTATAGTCCTTATAATGTGATCAGCAAGATACGAGTAAAAACTATCTGCCACCAGACAATGGTATTATGACATTATTGACTGTATGCTGTCAGCTACACATTATATATCCATGAATTATTTTACAGTTCTTTGACACACCATTTTGCCTACTCAGATAAATATTGATAATAGTACATGAACTTGGACAATTCACTTCACTACTCCATATCCTATTTGGAAAGTGGGTTTTTAATACTATATTCCCATGAGATTATTGTGAGGTTTAAGTGCATGTAAAACATTTAGAATAGTGCCTGGCACTTAATACATGTGAAGTGAGTTTGACCATTTTTATTGTTATCTTGGAGAAGAGAGTTCCTGGATGAGAGGATACCAAAGACAGAGTCTAAGGTTCTAACAAGCTAGTGTGGAAGAAAGGGTGTAATGGGAATAAAAGTGGTGATAGGAAATGAGTTCGATGATTAAGATTGAGGCAGGTCTGGTATAGAGTCTTAAAGATTTATAGCACAGCTTAAAGGTAGTGGAGGATTTTGAATATGGGAATTTATAGCTTAAAATACCAATCTGACTTTTGGAGTCAATTGACTTTCGGAGGTAGTACGGTAGCAGTAAAAGACAATTGAGAGATGATGATGCTTAGACCAATACAGAAGCAGTAGAGATGATAGAGTGGTCAATAGAATGCAGTAATAGCACTGCATATTCTTGCACATGTCTTATGGTCTTTGTCAGTCAACAGTATTTAATTAAGGTACTGCTATGTGACAGGCACTACCCTCTATATAAAGATATAGCAATGCACTTATAGAGAAAAGAAGCAATAGGTACAATCTGTATGTGCCAGGCACTTAATGTAAATCTAAGAATAAAGAATAGAATCCTTGGCCTAGAATCTGAAAAAATATGACCAGGTAATTTTTAAACCTAGCAGCTCATAACAGAAAGTGCAGAAGGAACATGCAGTAAGGCACCAGCATACCATGAAAAGATTCAAGAAAATTTTCCAGAGATGTTTATACATACGATTTAACAGAAGGACAGACTTTGCACTGTAATTAGCTCTATTCAAAATGAATAATAAAGATTTTATTTAATGATGTTTAGATATTTAAGCATTACTAAGAAGTTTGCACTACTATTTTTAAGTTATTTGAAGGAAGGGCCAATTCTGTGCTTCTTTTTTCCCCCTATACAGTGGTGTCTAAGAGAGTGCTTGCTTTATTGTATGACTAGAGGCCCGGTGCATGAAAATTCATGCACTGGAAGGCAGGGGGTGGGGGGTTCTCAGCCCGGCCTTCCCCCTCTCACAGTCCAGGATCCCTCATGGGCAGGAGGAGACCTGGCGATCAGGGGTAGGCAATGCCTCTGCTGCTGCCACTATTGGCAGCACAAGCCTCGGCCGGCCCTGGTTACCTGAGCCTCAGGCAGCCCTGGGTGGCTAGAGGGCTGAGGGTTGGTCCAGCATCACTGTGCATCTGCCATCCCCCCAGTGGGGCTGAAAGGACTAGGGGACTCTAGCAGGGCTGAGGGGACTGGGCACCACCATTTTGTGGCTGTGGGCATCGCCATCTTTGTGATGGTGTGACGGTCAGTTTGCATATTCCCTCTTTATTAGATAGGATGAGTAGATTCACTTAATTTTGTAGGTAGTCTATATTCTCGGGCATAACACCTTATCCTTTTTTCCCCTCTGAGAAGAACCTTATCAAATTCTTCTAGCAAATCTTCTACTGTATCCTGGATAATGGATACTGGCAGTTAACGATAGCAATTTTTGACCCAAGCTCAATGCAAACCCTGATAAGAATAATATTTAACAAGGGAATGAATCATGGTTTCTCCTTTTACAACAGGAAAGATGGTTATTTGTGTTCTTTCAGATCTTCAAAGAGGATCAGGTTGAATAATTAAAAGGAACTTTCATAGTAGTGTGATAAATTCAATTACTTACATAAATAAAATGCAGAATTTTAAACACACATGACAATACAGTGGAGAGGATACATTGAAAAGCTTGTATGAATTTTTATAATCCTCATTATTTTGGATTGCTAGAACTGTCACAGGAGAATGGCTTCCTAAAGAATGTGTAGATGTTCCACAGAGCTTAGCATAAAAGTAATTGGGAAGACGTAGGCACATAATCAATTCCAAAATATCAATACAAATTTTCCCATTCTTTCTAAGTAATAAAATTAACTAGAAATATTTGAAAGAAAATGGAATGTTTTACAAACCAGAAATGTTCAGAAGTTTAAATTTTGATTTGATTTTGAATTCTATTTAATACGAATGTCTAAAATAATCAGAAGAATTCTTTGCCAGTAAAAAGCCAAAGGCATTTCCATAAAAATGCTGACCTCATAATAAGATTTATTTCCCATTATTCTATATCTACTCTAAAGTGCATCTTCTGGTATTTAAGAACATTGCATGGGTTCCTATGATTGTTATGATCTTTGGGAAATTATATAAACTTTTTGATAAAATAGAAGTATCAACATCATAAGGTTCTTATGAAAATTTAACAAGGCATGAAGATAAAAAAACCTTTATCACTCATTCTGGCTCATAGTAGGTCTATTGATTACTAATAAACCTATGTACTTGCTCATAGGAAACATAGTAAGATAAATATTTAAGATGAATTAGACCAATGCTTTTCAATTAAGCATGGGCATTTGATATATGTGGTTAATTTTATTTTATAAAAAATATCTGGACCCACCTCTCACCTGCTGTTTCATAGTTGCTGGAGGTAGCAGTAAACCAAAATTAACAATAGCTCTCACAGATCATTTTTAACCCATTTTGCTTATTGTTAAGCCTCATGGTCATCATGGATCAGGAACAGAGAGACAGTATCTCTGGTCTAAAAGGTGTTTTCTGATTCTCTTATGCTCTTGCTTCTTAGCAATCACTTTCTGAAGCTGTATTTTTATGTGAAGATTGAGAGTTACATGTACGCATATATTCTCATGATATTTAGTTAGTGTGGTATGGTAGAAACAAGATTCTATTTTTTAATATATTTTTATTGTTTTATTGCTTAAAGTATTATAAAGGGTATTACATATGTGTCCTTTTTTCCCCCCGCCCTTGACAATCCCCTGGCCTCTCCTACCCCCCAATGTCTTATGTCCATTGGTTATGCTTATATGCATGCATACAAGTCCTTCGGTTGATCTCTTGCTCTCCTCCCTCCTCCCCCACAACCCTCCCTGGCCTTCCCACTGCAGTTTGACAATCTGTTTGAGGCAGCTCTGCCTCTGTATCTATTATTGTTCAAAAGTTTATAAAGGTCTCAATTATCCATGAATGAGTGAGCTCATGTGGTATTTTTCCTTCATTGACTGGCTTATTTCACTTAGCATAATGCTCTCCAGTTCCATCCATGATGTTGCAAATGGTAAGAGATCCTTCCTTTTTAGAGCAGCATAGTATTCCATCGTGTAGATGTACCACTGTTTTCTAATCCATTCATCTACTGATGGGCACTTAGGCTGTTTACGG
>NW_006298347.1:305004-306406 GCF_000327345.1 Myotis davidii
AGGGATCTTGGCTTTCTGAATGTCCTCTTTTGAAAGGTGTCTATTTAGGTCCTTTGCCCATTTTTTGATTGGATTGTTTATCTTCCTTTGGTTAAGTTGTATGAGTTCCCTATAAATTTTGGAGATTAGGCCCTTATCAGATATTACATTGGCAAGTATGTTTTCCCATGCAGTGTGCTTTCTTGTTGTTTTGTTGATGGTTTCTTTTGCTGTGCAGAAGCTTTTTATTTTAATATAGTTTTATTGACTTCAGAGATGAAGCGAAAGGGAGGGAGAGATATAAACATTGATGAGAATCATTGATCAGCTGCCTCCTGCATGCCCCACACTGGAGACCAAGCCTGCAACCCAGGCATGTGCCTTGAGCAGGAATCAAATCCTGACCTCCTGAATCATAGTTTGGCACTCAACCACTGAACCACGCTGGCCATGCACAAGATAGATTTTAAATAGACCAGCTTGGCTACTCATTACCAATAATTATTCTATCTTCTTGGCCTTGAGTATTTTCAATAGTAAAATTTTATGTGTGTATTTTGTGAAAATTAGCTTAGATTACATGTATAATGTGCTTAGAACAGTACTTGTTATTGCTGTAGTTTATAGGTATTACTCTTCTTTTTCATTCTCCATTCCCTTTTAATCCATGCCCTATCTCTCTAGTTGTATATTGTTAGCAAACTCTTTGTCTAGTTTGTATGTACAATTAGGAAGAACTCACAGGTTATCATAGCAAGGTGTTTAAACATAACTTTTAAAAGCAGTAATTCACTATCAAACAAAAGTCACTCTTTTAAGATTTCTGCTATTTAGTGATATATCATCCTATTGAATAAAAGAGAAACATGGTAATTAGCCGTATGGCCACTACCTTTCCCATTGGCTAATCAGTGAGATATGCAAATTAACTGCCAACCAAGATGGCAGCCGGCAGCCAGACAGCTGACGAGAACAGAGAGGCTTGCTTGCTTCAGTGACGGAGGAAGCCAAGCTTCCCCACAGCCTTGCCGGGTTCTGAACTGCACTCTAAGCAACATTGTAAAAAATATAGAAGCTAAACAAAACCCCAGGCTTCAGTCAGCTGGACCACAACATTGTTTCAAATACAGAAGGTAAACAAAGGCCAGAAACCTGCTTTCAGCAGCCTAGGTCTCAGAGCTGGAGCCGAGCCTCAGAGCTAAAGATGGCTCTCAGCTCCAGTGACAGCCATAGAAAGTAAATAAATCCCAGAATAAAAAAGAAAAAAGAAATAAAAGAGAGGTTGGGAGCTTCAGTCACACCCCAGCCTGAAAACGGCCCTCAGCCCCTCACCCAGACTGGCCAGGCACCCCAGTGGAGACGCCCACCCTGAAGGGTGTGTGACCAGCTGCAAACAGCCATCATCCCCTCATCCAGGCTGGTC
>NW_006298347.1:307133-315263 GCF_000327345.1 Myotis davidii
ATCGGCCCTGCTCTGAGCCTGACCAGGGGCTGCACCTAGGGATTGGGCCTGCCCTCTGCCACCTGAGCAGGCCTAAGCCAGCAGGTCATTATCTCCCGAGGGGTCCCAGACTGCGAGAGGGCACAGGCCGGGCTGAGAGATGCCCTCTCCCCCCCGAGTGCACAAATTTTTGTGCACCGGGCCTCTAGTCTCTATATATAAAAGCCTAAGGGACCATTTTTGTCTGTTCGACTGGTAGCTATGGCCCTCACTGACTATCAGTTGGCAGGCACTCAATGCACAGGCATGGAAACATGGAACAGACTGATGAATCTCAGAGGGAAGTGGGGAGGGAGGAGGGCAGGAAGAGATTAACCAAAGATCTTATATGCATTTCAGATGCCCAGTGCCTGGATTTGTGTACCAATGGGGTTCTCCACCTGGCCTTCAAGGCAGCCCAAAATAACATGAGGGGTCCCAGTTGGCAAAAGGGTACAGGCCAGGCCAAGGGACCCCACCGGCAGGCTAACCTACCGGTTAGAGCGCCTGCCCCCTCGTGGTCAATGCATGTCATAGTGAGCGGTTGAGCAGCCTTAGCATATCATTAGCATATTACACTTTGATTAGTTGAATGGACGGCTGTAGATAAATGAAAATTAAATCATGAGATATCACTATATCATGAGAATACACTTAATGTATTAGGCTTTTATTATATAGGATATCCTCCCAACCCCATGAGTTGAGTAATGTCTCCATTTGCGGGGGGGAGGGGGGAATTAATATTCTCAAACTTTGTTGGACAAATCGTTTCTTATTTTGTTAATGTTGTCATTGTACCTCCTTGCCCCATGCTCTTATCCGTGGTTTTGGCAGTTACTTAGTGCACTAGCAGTTTGCATCTGTTGCCATCCATAAATAGTTAATTCTAACATCCTTCTTAAGCCATACTTTTATTAATTCTAGGAGATGTCTGTTTTGGCAGAATCCATAAAAGATTTTAAAAGCACTGGTCATAGTTGAAAGGCTAAATTATGTTTTACACTAAAGGCTGAACTTTGTGATTTTCTTACTTTCCCCATCTTGATTCATACTTTTAAAAACCCAACATTACTTATTTTTATGAGTCCTTAATCAAACAAAACATCCAAGGTTTAATATTTTAACACTTCAACAAGTGTTGCATCTATAAGCATGTGCTAATTTCTTTAATATGTTTACTACATACCTCTTATTTTTGAAATTAATGTTCTGGATAAAAATCAGTTAGACTGTATAACATATTAAGCATATTTCTCCAAGGGTATAAAAAATTAAAGTTATAACTCTTAATAGCTCCTCTTAGAAAATTGCTCAGAGTGGTGTCTCATACTTAATGTACCATAGTTAATGAAAGGTCTGAGATAACTTATTTGAAAATTTGGCTCATTCTATACAGAAGGAAAACAACTCCTCCACCCCTTCAATAACCCCCAAAAGCATCAATCTAAAAAGTGAAAATGATTACAATTGTAGGCTGCTAATGGAGAGCATATGGGTTTGCATTTAAAAACAAATAAAATCAAAGTTAAATTGTTCTTTTCTTATGGAATGAATGAGTAACTATTTTCCAAAAATACTTTGTTTTTTGGATATATTGTCACTTTAGAATATGGGAATAATAAAAGAAAAGCAAAAGCATTTGTTTTACTGTAAGGCCCATATCAATTATTTAGTGAACACCAGTGCCTGAAAAGGAATATATGCTGATCCAAAAAGACCCATTTTTATCTCTATTTGTTGAAGAATGTCTGATTAGTTACATATTATACATACTCTCTATACCAACTGCATGATTACAACAAATTTATTATTCATAGCATCAGGCATTCCAAAAAATAGACAAAGAAAAAGACTTAAAAATAGGTGCTAAGAACAAAGGAAAAAAGGAAGAAAGTTTGATCAGTCATTCATGTATTCCAAAACTTCTGATCTGCAGGCAGCCTCTGCTCACTAGCCTACCCTTGTTTAGGAGATATACTTGAGTATACATTTAATGCTCTTTCAAGATGAAAAAAATAAGTTAATACTCTAATTTAATACCATTCTATTTTGAAAATGGTAAACATTTTGGTAGCTAGTTGACATAGGGTTCTATCCCCTGAATTATTATATTTCTATTTATATGTCATAACTCATGTGGATTTTTAATGCTTTATAACTTTTCTGTAATCCATACATATAATTTATTTTTGTCTGTTAGGGTTTTGATGAACTATGAAATGTGAAAGCAAGCACATATAAATTACTTTGCAACAAACATTTGACGGAGGCAAGGCTATCAATAAATATTTTTCAGCAGAATGCTAATACTACGCCAAAACTAAAAGTTGAAAATTGCATAAATAATGCATTAGTGACTGTCTTTCCAAATTGAAAATAATCTCCTTTCAAAACATTCTATGTAATGGCATATTCACAATGGCTGATATAAAAGCTGAAAACACAGAAACATTTTATTTGAAAATAGTAGCATTATATTTAAGGAATACAAATGATTAGTTATAAATAAAAGCCATAAATAAAAAGTACCAAAAACTCTCAGATATAGTTCAGACACATCTATCCAGGAATTTAGCCATGATTGTACATATTTCAGGGAGGTAGTTATATCAGTACTGCATAACCCATGGACACAGACAATAGTATGGTGAAGTGCTGGGGCGGGTATGGGCTAGAAAGGGTCAATGGGGAAAGGGGGGAATGTTGAACAATAAAGATTTGTTTTAAAAAGAATAAATATGAAAGATAATGGTAACTACCAAAAATTAATCCAGTAAATTAGGAAATGAATGTTTAATAATTTTTAATCTCCAAATTTTTATTCATTTATATTTATCCTAAATTTTATATCCTAATCCACCATAACATCATAAATGTTGGAGTTGAAGTAGACAAATTATGTATTATCCATTGCCAATATTATTGCTGATTTATTTAGCATAGCATACAATTAACTAATAAATTAGTGTTTGAAGGTTGAGTACAAATACGACAAAACAACTACCCTATCCCAGACACCTGATGATATTTCATTTTATCTTTCATATCTCACGAGTATACTGTGATCTAAATCTCACACTATTTGGCAAGATTTTTTAAAATCCATTAATTATTTTATATTATTTATTAGGCACTTCTACATTTGGAAGAAAATCTACTTTATAATTTTGACTCACTGAATTATTTTATTCAATACAATTCTAATTTCCAAAGATCAATAATGTGGCAGTTGTATGTGAGAAAAATATAAAGATAACATGGAATTTGGATATCATGGATTTAAATTCTTCTACAGGTACTAGTATATAAATGTATATATTTATTTTTTTAACAATTCACTTTTTCTTATAATATGAAGTTTCTTTTAACACAAATAATATATTAGAAATGCATTCACTTGTATTGAGGGGAGAGAGAGAGAGAGAGAGAGAGAGAGATGATGGTGATGATGATGATGATGATGATGATAGAGAATCACTGATCACTGATCAGCCAGAAACCCTGGGAATGTGCCCTCACTGGGAATGAAACCTTGACCTCCTTGTTCACAGGTTGATGCTCAACCACTGAGCCATGCTTCCGGGCTGAACAATTCACTTTTAATAAGAATTGTAATCCATATAATAAGAATATTAATGGAGAAAGTTGGTATTAAGATACAACCTTCCAGTTACAGAATAAATAAATACTGGGGAGCCCTGGCTGGTGTGGCTCAGTTGGTTGGCCATCGTCCTGTGCATGAAAAGGCTGTGGTTCATTCCTGGTCAGAGCACATACCCAGGTTGCTGGCTGGACCCCCAGTGTGGGGCTTGCAGGAGGCAACCAATTGATGTTTCCCTCTCTCATCAATGTTTTCCTTTCCCTCTCTCTTCTTCTCTCTAAACAATCAATAAAAATTCTTCAATTAATAAAATTTAAAAAGAAAAAATGCTGGAGATATAATATACAGCATGGTGACTATAGGTAACATTTCTGTATGATATATTTGAAAATTGTTAAGAGAGTAACAATTCCTTCATCACAAGGGAAATAATTATTTTCTTTGTTCCTTTGCCTTCTCTCTTTATTGTATCCCTACAAGATGATGGATGCTAAACTTATTCTAGTAATCATTTCACAATATATATAAGTCAAGCCATTATTCTGTACACCTTACACTTACAGTGATATAAATGAATTATGTCACAATAAAACTGGGGAAAAAAGAATATTAGTGATTGACTCTGTTTTCTTGTCAACAGATTTTTTTCAATAATATATGAGACACTGGTTACAATGGTGAGTGACTTATCTACCAGCTATCTATAATTATGAAGGTAGTTTATGTAATTATTAGACTTGTCAAATTTCAGTGAAGAGGCACTACTTGATTCACACATAAATTATTTCAACAAAATATTCAATTGCTTGAAAAAAAAAAGTTTATGTAAAAGGATCCATTGTCTCAACTTCAGCACCATTACAGCTACTGGCTAAATGAAGATTTAAGGTTAGACTTTCAAATTCAAAACCCACCTTTTTTTTTTTTTTCTGAGAAGCAAACATGTAAATGAAGTTTACTTCTCGCTATTAACCCCTGACCCATTTAATTACTCATGCTTTACAAATGCTCCTTGTTTATAGAGTGGTTCATTAGATTAGTTAAAAAGTAACCAGAGAGAGACAATAATGAAAAGGTGAACTGAAGTTAAACATAGTTCCCACCTGAAGAAATCACCTTCATTAAAACGCCTTGTTCATCTGAAAGGTTTACCTCAAAATGCTATTAACTCTGATTTTTTGCAAATATTGCAGCTTTTATTTTGCTGTCTTTTGACATCAGAAAGGAAAGCAATCCAAAGTAAAAAAAAGCTTCATCTGGTATTACTAATATGAAATACTTTTAATACTTTTTTCAAATTTATATTCACTTTTGATTGTATTTTTCACAGAGTATTAGAATTAACACTTACTTTGTTAATGATTGGAAATGTTTAATGTTAGAATTTATAATTTGTAAAAAGAAATTGTAAGGAAAAAAATCTTGATAAAAGAATGTGTAATTAATAATACATACAAAATTGGGTGGTCTTTTTCTTGTATGTGTATGAATATGCATGCGTGCAGAATGAATTAGAAGCCATTATGTCTTCAAAAATAACTTTTTATCTTTTTCAAAAGCAGTTGTTGTTGAAACAACTAGAAAAATACAAAATACAGATAAAAGAGGAAAAACCCCTACCCATGTAGAGCATGTACATTTCTTAGTATATTGTAATTCTATAAAAATAAAATGTTATGTGCTATTTTGTACCAAGCTTCTCTCCTTGAGTGATTTGTGGTGGATATCTTTAAATGTTATCTGATATATAGCAATGCATTATTTTTAAATATTTAAAACAATTTTTATTTACACAGAAATACATATTTTTATTGATTAGTTGTGTTTTTGAGTCTAGTTTATAGTCTTAGTGAAAAATAGTTCAAAAGTATGCTTGTAATTTGTTCTTATATATTGTTATTTCAATTCCAGGATACAATTCTCAGAAAAAGAATTGCTGGAATGACAGCGGTATCAATATTTAATTTTCCAAGAAATTGTCCCTCTAATTTTCTTTGAAAATGTGGATTTTTAACTTTTTCATTTAAACTATATAGAGTTTTCATATCGAGTTACATTTTAGGTTGAATTATTATAATTCTCCCCTCAAAGTTACATGTAATGTGCAGACTGATGATCCTTTGCTAGTTTATCATTTTCTTTCTGATCATGTTTAATTTTTCTTCATTTCACTTAATTTTGTATGCTATTCTGAGCTCTGTTCTTACTGTATTTTCAGCAGTGATTGTTCTTTCCTTCTGTGTTATTGCCCTAATAAGCTAGTTTATTGACATTAATAATGGGAAGAGAGCAAAGGGGAGGACAGACATTATACGCATGGTCATCCAGGCAGCTTTGCCAGAAATCTTTAGAATCAGGCTGCCCAGGGAACCACTGGTCCATTCCCTGCAGATCAATGTGGGAAGGATGGAACAAAGGCGGAGATGGGCAGATTCCCAGTGAAATCAGGGTGATGACGGGAAAGCGCTTCCCTATAGCTCTAGCTCCGGGGACGATGACTTGGCCTCAAGCATGGATCACTGGAAGCACATGAAATCTTGGAAAATTAAAATCCCCACAGAATTCCCTCTCTCTAGTCCGTGCTTGCTCTTGCTTCCTTGCTCTCTCTAGCTCCTCGACCCGCATTTGCCCAAGGGTTCTCTCTCCATAGCCATGGCCTTAAGCACACGCATGGCCCATGGCCATGTGGACCCCACCTGCAATGGATTGCAGCTGGGAACACCCCTAAACTAGCCAGATGATAGCCTGGATTGCACTTTAATAGTGATAGGCAGCAGAAATTCTGGCCCGTGCCTTAATTCTGGTCCTCCTGAAGACAAGGTTTGACTTTTTCCATGGCAACGGGGATAAAGATGAGACCTTGGACTGGAACCCCGTTACTTTTACATCATCTATAAAACTTTCCACAAAATCCCACACTCCCATGGGGGTCTCAAGAAATTCTCTTCCTCAAAAAACCCCATGAACTCCACTTCCACCTATAATAATGCTTTTCAATTGGTTTTTATTTCTGTAATGGCTTTATTTTATTTCTCAATCTTTTCTTGAACTATTTCATTCTGTTACTTATTTTGCTTCCCTGGACATTTTCTGTGTCTCACTTATTCATTTTTATTTTGATAATTGCTTCACTATGTATTTTTTTTAATTCACAATAATATGCAGTCATACATCTCAGTGGTAACATATTAAGGTAGTTTATTCTCTGACTTTATTTATTTTTATTAGTAAATATTACAACATATTTAATCTATCTATCTATCTATTCAATTTCTTTTTTGTTTTTATTCATCTTTGTATGAGTTTCTATTTTCCTGGAATACTTAGAAGGTTCATATGAAGAATAGCAAGTGATATATTCCTAACAATTATCAACTCTCCTTATAACACTGGATTGTCTTTATGTGTTACAGTCTATTTAACATTTCTCTTCTGAAGAAAAACAGATGTCACTGCAGGATATTCACAAAATAATGTTTTTACAACATGTTTGTTGTTTTTTTAAAGAAGACTATTTTTTTAAACAAACCTCAAAGTTTATCATTCTTGTCAATGTATTAGCTATTCTTCATGGATTTTTTTTATATGTTTTCAACTAATGTTTGATAAAATGGTTGTTTACAACATATTTATTGTGATAAAATATGTGATAATTCATGATAGGTTAAAAATTCTCAATTTAATACTATGTATCATATTCAAATTTTATATATTTGTATTCATATATGTATTTGAGTGTATGATATATACAGATAAACATATCTATAGTATGTAGATATGTATGTATGTGTGTGTGGTATAAGGTGTGTGCAGACACATGCATATATACAATACTTTGGGTACATATGTAATGTTAGTAGATTACTTTTGAAGAAAGATTTTTAAAATTTTCCCATGAGCATATATCACATTATTTATTCACCAACTAGAGGCTCGGTGCACAAATTCATGCATGGGTGGGGTCCCTCGGCCTGGATAGCCATTGGGGCCAATCAGGGCCAATTGGGGGCCATCTCGCCCATTCCAGGGGAAGGGACCGTGGGAGGTTGGCTTTCTATGGGAGGTTGGCTGTGGGAGCACATTGACCACCAGGGGGAAGCTCCTGTGTTGAGTATCTGCCCTCTGGTGGTCAGTGCATATCATAGCCACCAGTTGACCGGTCATTTGGTTGACTGGTCTTAACAGTCACTTAGGCTTTTATATGTATAGACTAGAGGCCCAGTGCACAAAATTCGTGCACAGGGTGTGTGTCCCTCAACCCAGCCTGCCCTGAATCCTCTCCAATCTGGGACTCCTAGAGGGATGTCCGACTGCCCATTTGGACATCCCTTTCACAATCCAGGACTGCTGGCTCCCAACTGCTCGCCTGCCTGACTGCCTGATTGCCCCTAACCGCTTCTGCCTGCCAGCCTGATCACCCCCTAATCACTCCCCTGCTGGCCCAATTGCTCCCAACTGCCTTCCCCTGCTGGCCTGGTTGGCCCTAACTGCCCTCCCCTGCTGGCCCA
>NW_006298347.1:315683-334297 GCF_000327345.1 Myotis davidii
GTTTCTTTACTTAACCTATTTACTAAGTATTCATCTCTTATCTCTAAAATTCCTTCACACAAATGCATTTCACACCTATAAAAGGTTACCACCTTTTCTAGGGAGTATTGGTGCCTAGTTTTCCTGATTCTAACCAAAACCTAAGTAGGTCAATGTCTTGATGAAGGCTCATTCCAGTGTCACTATGGAAACATCATTCCATCAGTGAGATGATGGGCTGATAATGAAGATAGCAATTGAATAATAGACTTAACACACACAGTGAGAGATGCACTCAAGAGGTAATTTGCTGGAAAGAACAATGATAACAACAAAAATACCAGGTCATTCACGTGCAGTGATGGAACAAATTGTACATAATCTGACAGCAAGGTATTATGTTTGTTCATTGTTAGCTTTGCCACTGATTTGTGATGTTCCCTACATGATATAAAATAGAGTTTTTATTACCCCTTTGGCCTGTTGTTGAACTTTCAGGTCTTAGGAATCAAAGCAAAGATATAACATATCATTGCAACATAAAGAATAAATAGATAAAAAATAATACACATTCCTAAGTGAGTCACTTAAAATAGAAGCTATTAAGGAAGTGGGGCCCATGCACATCTTGTGCTTCATCTCTCAGAGCTGCTATTAAGTTGCTAAATCTGTGGCTAAACTCAGCACAAGGTCAAACCATGCACATCTTGAAGTTACAAACATCTTAGAACAACTCCTGTGTGGACACATATGGACTTTACTTCCTTTTTGTAGTTTTTGTGTTTCTCATTTGCATATTGGAACTAACCAATACCTGCTAACCTAGCGGGGATCCTTCATTGTCCATGAAAAAATTACATTTTTTTTTTAAGTTTGGCCTTTATAAACCCTGCCTTTCTTTGTTCTCCCCAGAGCACAGCTGGGTTGCTACCTGAATTTGCATCTTGGTCTGCAACGCTTTAAGACTCTCTCAAAGACTTTTAATTTATTTTAGAGCTTTGGGTATTTATTGGTTAACATCTTTGGTGATCCCAAATCACTGATCTTTTCATGTGTGAGGTGTGTAAATTTTAAATGGCTGAAGCTTGTTTAGAAGATCAGCAATTACTTTATGATAACAGTGATGTTCCATGGTAGTTCTTTACTGTTTATGAGAGTATGTGTATTTGATTGTAGTAGCACTAGAGGCCCAGTGCATGAATTCGTGCTGAGTGGGGTCTGGTGAGCCTCTGCCCTGATGGGGGCCAATGGGGGCCGGGCTGGCCAGGGGGAGGTTGGCTGTCCAGCCCCTCTTTTTATCAGATTTGGGGGGGTCGATTGGGAGCTGTTCTGGCCAGGGGGAGGGGCTGCAGGAGGTTAGGTGGCCAATTGGGAGCAGCGCGTGTCATAGCGACTGGTCATTCCGGTCGTCCCATCTTCCTGGTTTCTTGGCTTTTATATATATATATATATTCAAGCTAACAGCTAAAACAGTAATGGAATATGTAGCTAGTCTAGTGAAAAATAGGCGGTAAGGTAGGCTTGGCAGCTGTTTTGGGTCAGCAGTTAAAATACGTCATCATTATCTCTCTTTCATTATTGGCTATTTCACCTGAAGGACTGACTTCTCATTATGATTACAAGATGTCTGCCTAGAGCTCCCAGATCTTCATTATTCTTTAACTAACTAAAGGGTAAGATCCCCAGATGAAATATAGAACAACCAGTTAAATTTGAATTTCTAATAAACAGCATTTTTTTTTTGTAGTATAAATAAGTCCTATGCAAAATTATTCATTATTTACCTAAAATTCAAGTTATCCTGTGTTTTATTTGCTGAACTTGGAAATCTTGCTAAAGGAAACAATATAATTTTGCTTTTAAAAACTGAATGAAAGCTTTTTTTCAGAAGTTCCCACATAATATCTTCTCATGTCTCATTTTATCGATTTTGTCATGTATCGATACTTAAGTGAATAATGATTGTCAGGGGATGAGATTCTGGATTACTGTAGTTTTTGCTTAGCCTGACCTGCAGGTTGGACTAAATTTCTGGGGAAGCGTAACCTAAAAATTTGGATAGTTATGAAGAAAAGGGTACTGAATAACTGTTGAGGAGATATTTATATCTCCTCTAAGTCCTTTTGGGTTGGTGTGCTCTAAGATGTGTTTGGTTCATTCCCATACCTGGGCAGAGGCAATATAATATAGTTTCAAATAATATGGAGTTTGAGGCCACATACACTGGCTGGATCTTCTATGTATTAGCAACATAATTTTAGACAAACTGCTTAACCTTTCAGGGTATTAATAACCTTATTTCTGAAATAGGCATTATAATAATATTTATTTCATAATAGTTTCTATTTAATGTATATAAAGTACTTAAACAATCATTGACATCCAGAAAACTCTTATCCTATATAATAAAACCCTAATATGCAAATCAACTGAATGGTAGAACCATCTGCGGAATGACCGGTCGCTATGATGCACACTCACCGGTCAGGGGCAGCTCCTGCATTGAGCCTCTGCTCCCTGAAAGGGAAGTGACCTGAGGTGGCAATTGGGGGGCAAAGGGTCAGTTGATGGGTGGTGCCAGGCCGCCTACCAAGGCAGGTGCCAGTGGGGGTCCCCCAATCACCTCGCCTGTCGGTCGCCCCACAGATGGCCTTCATTGCCGATCCTACCCTATATATCGGGAATAGTCTCTTAGATTTAAAAATTAAAACCTTGCAAGGCTACTCTAACTCTGGAAAAACAGGATGATGCAGCAGTTACATGCATGGACTCTGGCTTGCATATTTTGTGGTCAGCCCTGATTCAGACACATAACTCTGTGGCAAAGCCAATTAACTTCTCTCTGCTTCAGTTTTTCCACCCATAAGATGGGGAAAAATGGTACTATTGCCTCAGGAGGATGATGTTATGTACTACTTTTTGAAATCAGGGGAAAAAAATGTGGCTGCCCGTACAACAGTAAGATGCCTTTCACCTGTATGAAAAATATGGTCACTGGTACATGCAGAGTCCCAGATTGAGAGAGGGATGTCTGACTGCCAGTTTAGGCCTGGCATCCCCCAAGGGGTCCTAGATAGCAAGATCACAGGCCGGGCTGAGGGACTCCCCCCCACCCACCATGCATGAATTTCATGCCCCGGGCCTCTAGTCTTATTATAAACAGTGAGAGGAAAACACTTAAAATGATATATATATATATAAATCTGCAATTGATCTACAAATTAATATCTACACTAATAAAAGAGAAACACGCAAATTCGTATTACTCTGCTATGCACACCAGCCAATCAGAGTGACTATGCAAATTAACCCAACAAAGATGACGATTAATTTGCATACACAGGCACAGAGTGAAGACTGAAGGCTCCGGCTGGAGTGAAGACTGAAGATTGAAGGCAGAAGACTGAAGAGGCTTGGCTTCTCCATGTGCCTGGATCAAAGGCCTGGGTCCCAGGTGCCAGAGGAAAACCGGTGCCAGCAGCCAGGGGAAGGAAGGCCTATTGTGCAAATCTTCATGCAACAGGCTTCTAGTTAATTCATAAATATTCTACTTTAGAACTTGTTGCAAAGTACCCTTAAAACATTACATAAAGCTGTTTCTGAGCATCTTATTGGAAGAAAATTTATTGGAGCTGTGGACATCAATTTAGATACATATTGCAATTTGGCTAGTACTTAATAGTGTAATTTTCTCTATTATAGCAAGAACACTTAACGTAAGTTCTACCCACTTAATAAATTTGAATACAATACAGTATTTTTAACTATAAGCACTGTGTCATATTGTTAACTATAAGCAGATCTCTAGAACTTCTTTATCTTGCATGACTAAAACTTTATATGTGTTCCAATTGCACTTAGCATAATATCCTCCAGGTTCATCCATTTTGCATATGTGACAGGATCTCTATATTAAATATTGAGTAATATTTTATTGTGCTTATATGCTACATTTTAAATCCATTCATCCATTGATGGACATGGAGGTTATTTTTGTATCATGACTATTATGAATAATACTGGCTGCAGTGAACATTAGATTTCAGGTAACTCTTTGTGATCCTGATTTTAGTTCTTTTACATATATACCCAGAGGTTGGTTTTGGGGTCACATGGTAGTTCTATTTTTGAGGAACCACCATGTTGTTTTCCCTAGTAGCTATACCATTTTCTATTTTCACCAAGAGTGCATAAGGGTCAGTTTTTCTACATCCTTGTTAACACTCATTGAAACAGCATTGTACTGTCATACAAATAGACATATAGACCAAAGGCACAGAATAGAATACCTACAAGAGTGCTAGTAATACACAATGGGGAAATAATAGTATTTTCAACAAATGATGTTGAAAAATCTGGACATCTACATGCAAAAGAAAAAAATTGGATTCTTGCCTTTTGCCAAACACATTCTCCATTTGGATTCTTTCCAGAGTTGTCTTCAACTGCCATTTCACAGCGACTTTCACCTTTCTAACTGTAGCACAGTGGTAGAGGGCTTCTAGGCTCTCAGTTTGGTTACTTCTCTTGACTCTAAAGAGCAAGAGAAGATTTTATGTAGAGATTCTGTGTAGTCTCACCCAGCTAAATGGAGATGGAAGGATATTCAAGAGTGCCAGCTAATCCTTTTTGCCAAATAACAATGCTAATCTTCCTACTATTCTTTACCGGAGGTCACTGATGTTAGAAAAGAGCATTCTGAGGAATATCTCCTTCCTAAATCTTAGATCTGAAGTGTCCAAAGATGTATACAATACCTTTACTCCCAGGTTTGTAGTCTATGCAAGTCAGATTAAGATATATACCTAGATTCTTGCTTTTCTATCTGTGGCTTTTCCCCATAACTCCTGGGACCAAGTCTGGGGGTATTTTCTTCTATCCTTTAAGTATATGGTTGGGAATTCCCTTTTGTTAACCTCTATAACCAGATCCTAGTTCTTTATTTAGTAAATGCAAAGAATAAGGAATATAAAAATATTTTATTTTTATAAAGCTTTATATTCAAAAGCTAAGTAATATTTTATTCTTAGCCCTCTTTCAAACAAACTACTTCCAATCATGAATTTAATTAATAAATTCTTTAGGATATTTATGAATATGGAGGTAATGTTTAAGGTCAAATGTCCCTAACGATCACTTCGATGGCCTGGGCTTTAAAAGAATGAGTATTTTTGGAGAAAGTTTCCAAAGTTTTGATTAGAATCTCAAAGTAGTTGAAAAATGTTTTAAATGTTCATCTAAATTGCTTAATCTCATAAATTTCATGCCAAGGAATAATTTAGGTGAAATAGCTATAGGATGTCCATACTTTTTGTAGTTGTATCTGAAAAATGATCGAGCTTAGGAAAATGAATGAGCAGCTTAGTATTAAAAGGTGGAAGAAAAAAAAAAACCTTAGCCACCCACTCTGGCATATCAGAGTATGTTGTATATTTGAAATGTTATTACCTCAGCAGAGTTTTAATTTGACTTTTGCATGTGAATACCCCTTTTCAAGCACTAGCTCTTCCATTTATTATCAGAGACATGTCACATAGTCTTTCTAAATCTCAATGCCTGCATCTATATAATGGCCCACATAGGCAATATGAGAACTATGGGAATAATTTTTTATATTTAGAATATAATATGTTTGTGTGTATTAATATTAAGGATATACTTATCTGAGAAAAATCTGCTGTTTATTTCAGTATCGAGAAATTTTTAGAGACACAGAGTGTTACATATTTTTGTTAATTGCTAAATTAATAAATTAATGAGCTCTAATATAAAATATAAACAGAATATTATATTTAAATAAGACTTTTTGTCCAGATTAGAGTACAAAAATATGATTATTTTTGATAGATAATACTAAACATCAGCTCATTTTCCTTACAGTAGAATTGAATTTCAATAAAGATGTATATATTGGATCTATATATATATATGACATGGAGGTTCTTAAAGGTGATGACATTTTAAATGGTTTTCCAAATTTGAAAATAATTTTTAAAAGAAAATATAAAAGTATAATTTATTTTCTATACTAAATAAAGCAAGATCTAATTAACATATAGCTTTTCTTTAAAGTGCCTTAAATATGCTTTATTTTTAAATTTTTGTCACTAGATGGCATACTATATATAAAAATAAAGAATTCATTAAGTTATAATGAGAGTAAGTTAGGACAGATAAGCACAAATATGTAAATTATCAGAGAATACCAGCAAGTTCAATTAACAATAGCCAGTAAAACATTAGAATTTATTATTTAAGGTCTTATTTCAAGGTAAATTTCGTCACAACAATTTAATGGTAACCAGGGGGAAAGTAATCTGAATTTTCATTTTTAAGCATAAATGTAAAACTGTCATTAAATTTTACTATAGAGAAAAATTCAAAAGATTGTCACACTAAGTAAATATCAAATGAATGAAAGTAACTTGATTTTTAAAGCAATCCCAATTTAAGAAAGAGGGAAATATATAGTTGTGGCATATAGCAAATATCAAATAATTTCAATCACTCACTTGTTATTTATTTTTAAAATTCTGATGGAAAGATATATTTTTCATTCTAATTTACTCTAACTACATTGTTTGCTGTCACTGTCATAAAAAATAATGAGGTGAGAATTAGCATTTTCATTATTTACTGATGCGTATATACTTCTCTAATACTAAGTTTTACAACAAATTGGTTTGCTGTTGATCTCTTTCATTGCTTTAGTTCAGCAATGCTCAGTGGAGACAGCTAATCTCTATTCGACGTGTTGTAGCAACATCACTATTTACCTAGCTGGTAGTTGGCTAGAAGCTCTGCTGGGACCTATTATCTGGAGTCTAAATTCTTATTCACATGGTTATGTGGGCTTCTCCCCCCTCCCCCCCCTCCCCACCAGCATGGCAGGCTAGATTTCAAGAAGAAAAACACAGGACTTGAATAGCCAAATGGAACCTCCTCTTTAGCTGAAAGATACTAATGCTGCTGTGGGTGACAACATTGGCTGTATTACCTTCATGCTGCTCCCTTGCCACACCAATGTCTGCGCTCCAGACAACACCATCAACCTGATGCACAGATGGCAGACTACCTGCACTACCACATCAAGGGCTCTAAGGCCTATGTGCACACACGTATGCAGGCAAAAACATCCGACTTCCTCAAGGTGCTGAACCTGCTCACCCAGATGCCCAGAAGAAAGAAATGGAGACAGTCATTGGGAAGACGTTTTCATCCCTCTAACTCTTGTGACCATCTTTTGAATTTTTCTCTATAGTAAAATGTAATGATATATATTTTTTTAATATATTTTATTGATTTTTTACAGAGAGGAAGGGAGAGAGATAGAGAGTCAGAAACATTGATGAGAGAGAAACATCGATCAGCTGCCTCCTGCACATCTCCTACTGGGGATGTGCCTGCAACCCAGGTACATGCCCTTGACCGGAATCGAACCTGGGACCCTTCAGTCCGCAGGCCGATGCTCTATCCACTGAGCCAAACCGGTTTCAGCATGTAATGATATTTTTACATTAAGGAAGGGGCTGGCAACTGAAGGCTGGAACACTTACAACTGGATAATCATAGCTTTTCATGTTGCACCTCTTCAGGTTCTCAAAGGATTCTTCATTTTGGTTCCATTTTGTGCACGTTTGGAAAATAATCTGCAGAAAGGAGCTGTACTTGCAAGGACTTGATGGTTCCCAAGAAATCCACCTGATCAACTGAATTCCTTTTCTTTATCTTCCTGCCCTCATTTCCCTTCCCTCCACCTTTCTTCCAAACTCTCTTGCTTTGCAGTATGTTACTGGTAATGAGTTGCAGAATAATGCAATCTTAACTTGTTTTCTCCTGAGTATTTGCGTTCAAAACTCCTATATCTAAAGAAATACGGTTGGAGTTATTAATAAAGAAAATCTTTCTATCTTAAGAAAAAAACAAGTCAGCTGAAATTGTTGCAGAGTGATTTCCACTGCGTTCTACTGAACTGTCAGGGATCCAGTTGCGCAGTTCAGATTCAAGTGGGTAGAGAAATAGATCACACATTTCAGCGAGGGAAGTGACAAAGAATTTATAATTCTCTTTAATCTGCAACGTTATACCCACTAGCCATAATTATTTGCATAATTCTCACATGTAAAAGTATCTTTCTCTCTATAGGTCATGAAGATTTTCCTCATTAGCCATCATACTCAAATCAAGAATATTTTCATGTATATCAGTTGATGCAGGTACAGGGGTGGGTTTTTAGGTGTAGTTCCTATTGATCTACAAAACCATGCAGTAAAATGGAAAATGTTGTGCCCTCCATACACCCGAATAAAATGTCAGGGGTCAGGAGGGTACTATGCACAGTTGAATTCTTTGCAGCTGCCCAGATTTCTGTCTGCATCATACTCATGGATGGCCAATGGTTTTGAGGCCACTCTTTATTTTTAAATGTCTCTTTCCCGTTCAGTCCAAGTGTATTAATGTTTGTTTGTTTTCAAATTATAAGAGAGAGTTTATTTAGAAAGTTACAGAGGTTGTAGAAGTGAGCCAGTTGGACTGTGTAGGCTCAGGGAATAAGTGACAGAGGCTGATGAAGGGCCCTTGGCGCTTAGGAGACAAAAAGGCATAGGCCATGTGCCTAAGGAGAAGGGAAGGGTTGGGGTGTGCTCCTCAGAGACTGAGCTCCTGCTGGGTCCTAGGCCTAGAACAGTGGTTCTCAACCTTCCTAATGCACAACCCTTTAAAACAGTTCCTCATGTTGTGGTGACCCCCAACCATAAAATTATTTTCGTTGCTATTTCAAAATTGTAATTTTGCTACTGTTATGAATCGTAATGTAAATATCTGATATGCAGGATGTATTTTCATTGTTACAAATTGAACATAATTAAAGCATAGTGATTAATCACAAAAGCAATATGTAATTATATATGTGTTTTCTGATGGTCTTAGGTGACCCGTGTGAAAGGGGGTCGTGACCCACTGGGGTTGAGAACCACTGGTCTAGAGTGTTTTAAAGCCAGAAGGATAGGGGAGAGCTTAGGGGAGGATGTCAATAGAGTATATATCAGCTTTATTCTGATGAGCCAAAATGAGATTTATTACCCTGACTTCATCTGTCCTTGGGTATGGATGGCACAAATGGGATTAACTGGATTTCTGTTTTCTATTTCCCTGAGTAGGATGAGTTGAGCTATTTACTACCATCTAGTTGGTGAGAAGTGGAAACCATTTACTCTTAAGTGTCCTTGGTTAAGGAAGAGAGGATTTTGAGATTTACTAGATGGCTGTAAACTGCTTGGCCATTTAACTTTGCCTCAGTTTTCTTATCCTGTTTGTTCTGGTTTACTAGGCTGTCTCATTCCACCCCGAGAGACTGCCATCCCTGAACTGTTTATGGTGATGAGAGAGATTGGTCAGTCTTCAGTGACTGCTTCCTGCTGGCAAGGGTGATGGTTTCAGCTTGTGTAAGGTAGGGGAGTCCCTCCCTGTCTGATCTAAAGGAAACAGGGGAATTGGGTCTGAGACTAGAACAGAGAGCTGTTAGCTGGTGCTTCCAAAGTAGGGGTAGGCTGAAGCCCCCAAAACATCACCATGTTGATATGGAATGGAATCCAGAAGCAAAGTTGGTAGAATGCTCCATATGTCATTGACTCGATTGAATTCAGGAGGCTGTGATGAAGACCAGCTTCACAAAGTAAGACCTATATTGTATAAACAAGCAATCAGGTATTTAATAAGGGGTATGCATATGAAGACAGAAGGAAAATTAATCCAAAGGTTAATGATCAGAGCAAATAATAAACCAGTTTCTGAGTCTGTAAGGCTGCCAATCAAGAACAGTTTTAGATGAAAGGCTCAAAGTTTCTTTTGCTGGAATGAAAGTAAGCAGTGACAAGCTCATAAATTCTCCTTATCTGGAGTTTGAATGTCTCTGGTGATATAAATTCTGCATGATTTAGAGAGCATTAGTCACTAAGATTGTTTAAGTATGAACTGTTGTGATAATTTTCAAGGTTATATAAAGTCTTTTACCAGTAATTTGCAAGTGCAAAGCTCAGAAAAATTTCTTTTTTTAGTTCTCAATAATTGCAAGGCAAATGATCAGAGAAAAACGAAACATTCGTTTGTAGCCAAATATGCAAGAAAACTTAAAAAAAAATGAAGATTCAGTTCAGTCTGTGGGTGACAGATACAATTTTGAAGACAATTAACTGAATTAGAGTCTCATATTCACAACTCTGTATTACATATTATATTGAAATACAATTCACCCCCTCCCCTCAAATCACCCTCATTTTCATCAAAGAACCAAATTAGGATGAATTTATTTGCTGCTTAAATCCAGCTTCAGTTAGGCCTGATAATTTGCATAAACACAAAAAGAACATTAATTGATCATATAGGCTCTCTTAAATCTTTTTTGCTGGAATCTCATAAGGAATCTCCAGATTGAACTTTAACCCCTCAGGGTGTAGAAGCCAGGCCACATAGCGGCTCTCAGGCTTTGACTGCAATACCTATAGATTTGGGTGAATTCCTCAAGCTTTTAAGGTCAAGTGGATTAATCTTTTGAGAAATGTGAGTTCCATTTATGCAATTTATATTCAAATTATCTAGATAAAATGTGAGACAAGCTCCTATTTTTTTTTCCAGGAGAGCCCCTTCTTTAACATAGGTTATATTTGAGGCTGTTGTTGGACAATATTGTTTTAATGCCTAGAAGCTTTTTGTCAGGCTGCATTGGTCCGGTGCCACATCCTTAAAACTCTCTGAGGTTTTAGCAAAGGGACTCACATGACCCACAATTGATGTTTATTTTTCCTCAGAGCTCACTTTACTGGATTTAAAGTAACACTGGATTTAAGCTTTTACCTGAAGCCCTGTATTACATTGATTACTATCTTATTGTTGTTTCAAGGCTTGGGATGAGAAAGATTTATTTTCATACACAGTGCTGCTGCTTAACATTTCCTTTAAATTCTACCTAAAACCTGAAGAGTTAATTTCCGCTCTTCTTGCAGTTTTGCTTTTTATGGTAAAATGCTCAAGGAAGCCATTTAGCAATTCCAGCATTCTTCCTAGAAACCTTCTAGGCCATATCCATGGGTTAAACTGAATAGCATTTCTATTTTCCAGAGCATCTCAAGGAACAGAACTGGCAAATCCTATTTCACTTCCCTCTTACATTCAATCACAATAGCACTATCCTTTCAGTCTTCGCCCATAGTGTCCTTAAGAGCTTTCTCTGCCACTCAAGTATATCATTCATAAGTATATCATTTTTGGAACCAAACCACTCCAAAGCTTAGTGGCTTAATAGGACAGCAATTACTTATTTTGGTCATGATTTTGTGAATTAATCAAGGCTCTATGGGAAAAGCTTCTCTTCACTTTGTAATAGCTGAGGTAACGTGACTGAGGCTGGATGATACGCATCCACATGGTTGGCAAGTTGGTGATGGTTAGCATAAGGCAGTTCAGCAACCTAGTGCGGGACCCTCAATTCTCTTTCATTTGTCTACTTAAGGTTCTCCACAACATGGCACCTGGGTTCAAAGATGGAAGAAGAGAAACTTCCACTCTTCCTAAAGACTAGGCCTTAAATTGACATCATATAATTTAAATCACTCTTGTATTTTACAAAGGAATCACAAACTTAGCCCAGTTAGAAGCAATTTGAGAAATTGATCTAAAATAGAATGAAAAAAGTTATTAAGCCATCATTATCATCTCACTACAGCTAGTAGTAATATCATAAAATAATGACACATATGTTTCTTTATAAATAAACTTTATTTCATTTTGGTATACATTAAAATTGTAGAAAGTTACCAAAGATAATACAGGTTGTTCACACAAAATCCATGCCCAGTTTCCTCTAATTTTAACATCCTATAGCACTATGAAACTATTGTAAAAACTAGCATTGACATACTAATGTCAACAGCTCTAGGCTTTATTTGGATTTTACCTATTTTTCTGTTAATGTTTTTTTTGTTTTGTTTTTTCTCTTCCAGATTTAAATCTAGGGTTTCATATTACTTAGTTGTCATATCTTCCCAGTCTGGAACAGTTTCTTAGTCTTTCCTAGTCTCCTGTAGCTTTGAAACTCTTTAAAAGCACTGGGCAGAATGTAGGATGTACCCAATTCATGACTGTCTCATTTTATTTTCATGAGGAGACTGAATAAAGGTTTTTCGAAAGAATACCACAGAGTATTCCTCTCATCACATCATTTAAGGTGATATAATATTAACATGATATCACTAAGTGCTGTGGTCAGCAAATTGCTGCTTGCGAGCCACATGCGGCTCTTTGGCCCCTTAAGTGTGGCTCTTCCTAAGCCTTAGGAGTACCCTAATTAAGTTAATAACGATATACCTACCTATATAGTTTATGTTTTAAAAATTTGGCTCTCAAAAGAAATTTCAATCATTGTACTGTTGATATTTGGCTCTGTTGACTAATGAGTTTGCCGACCACTGACTATGGGTATTAATCTTCATCACTTGGTGAAGGTAGTGTTTACCAGATTCATACACGCTCTGTAAAAATTACTAAATTTCTCTTTCTATAATATATTCTTTGAAAGCAAATCACTATGTTTAGCCCCTCCTCAAGAAGGACCTAGAAGGCAATTAGGCTCTACCTCCTAAAAAAGGGTACATATACATATATACCCCCCACCTGTGTATATTAATGTAGTTCTTTAGTAATGAAGATTTGGCTCATCTCCACAAATTTATTCATTTATCTAATCATTTATGTATATTACTATAGACTCATGAATATGTATATCCTATTTTGGGTTACAACCCAATACAAGATTATTTATTCATTGTTCAAATTGATCCAGCTTTGTTTACAGGGTGCTCTTTCAGGTTGGCCAATGTGTTCGTTTAAACTTCCTTATTTTTAAATTTCTGTAATAAACTTAAGAAATTTTAGAATAGATTTAAACTTACAGAACAGTTGTCAGTATAGTACAGAGAGTTTATACATTCCCACAGCTGGTTTCCCCTATGATTTATACCTTACATTAGCCTGCCTGGCACATTTGTCAGAATTAACTGAAGAACATATTTTATTCATATTTGCTTAGTTATTTTTCTTTCTAATGTCCTTTTTCTATTACAGGATTCCATCAACTTAGTTGTCATGTCACTGTAGACACATTGAGATAATCTATAATCAACCCCCCAAAAGTGCATAATCTTGTTAACTATTCTGTAATGCAATCCCTGCCTTCCATTTTTCCACTCCATGTAATTTTCCTTATGTTCTCTGCTTAATTTCAAATGTATAAAATAAGCTGCAAGTCTTTTATTCTCCAGAGCATTTGAAATCTTGCTCTGAGGCATATAGAACACTCTTATTAAAATTTATCTACAGATTTGGACACTCTTATGTCTAAAAATGGTAATGCCAGAATACCTTGCGCTGTATCTAACCAAAAATATAAATCAATCAATCAAACAAATTGGGAAGATGGACACTTGGTACAAAATATTTGAATGTATCTCTTCCCCATACTCACCACTACCATGTTTAAAACAATACAAGTTTAATACACCTGAAATATTTATGTGGGGTAGGGACAATTTGCAAGTAAGCATGGAATCTGCAACTTGCAGTGAAATAAGTAAGGATTAGTGAAGCAAAGAAAGAAGTAGATATTATAAATAGGAGCATGCAGCATGTGCAAAGCCCTTGAATCAGGAAAGTGTGAAACATTGGAAACATAACTAATGAATCCACCTCTTTTACATTTGCCTTCTGCTTCAGCCTCACTTTAGCAGAGAGTTGAATATGAGATATGAGATGTTATTAATAAAGATAATGTCTTATTATGACTATACTTTGAAGAATGTAAGAATACTTAGTGCCTTCCAATGATTAAGCCAAAAGTTTGTTTGCTTTATATATGTGTTTTTGGTCTCAGAGAAAGATAAGTTGGCAAGATGGTATCAGGATAAAGACTGAGAGAAGTATAGACTGGCTGGTGTGGCTCAGTGGTTGAGCATCAACCCGTGAACCAAGAGGTCATTATTGGATTCCCCATCAGGTCACAATTCCTAGGCTACAGGCTCAATCCCAGTGTGGGGGTGTGCAGGAAGTAGTCAATCAATGATTCTCATTATTGATGTTTCTATCCTGCTCTTTCTTTCCATTCTTTTCTCTGAAATCAATAAAAGCATATTTTTAAAAAAGAATGATAAGAGTATAAAAATATAAGGAGGAAGAAGGGTCAAGGCTATACTTACCACTCCTGTGTTAAGTAAAAACGGAATAGCAATTGAAGAGTGTAGTAGTAGTTGTAGTACTAGTAGTAGCAATAGTAACAATTAAATCAGAAATGATTGCATTTGAGAACTTACTGTGTTTTATTTTCAATAGAGGACCTCATTCTAACAAACTATTGAACACTACCTCATTCTATTGAACACTATTAACTATCAACACATTGAGTTGGATAATAATAGTACATACAGTTTACTATAAATTTAAGTTTAGAGAAGTTTCTGTCTTTTTTAATGTTACATATCTAAAAACTTATGGAAATGAGAAAAAATGTAAATAAATGGTTTGAACCATTCCACTGCAATCTGGTTCCTGATGGACTATTGAGATTTCTTTTAATTCCTCTGCTTTATTATTTCTGATGATGGATTTGAGGCCTCCAGGTTCTATCCCTTCATTTTCTCTTAATTCCTTTCCAATCAGTCTCTTTATCACCAGTAAATCTGATTTCCTCAGTGCCACCAATCTTATCTAATAAAAGAGTAATATGCAAATTAATCATCATTCCCTCACTCAGTCACTCCCTCACTCCGTCACAAAGATGGAGGCGGAAATGGAGCTGGAGCAAGCAGGAGGCTTGGGTTGCCCCCGGTGATGGAGGAAGCCAAGCTTCCCACCTGCCCTGCTGGCCCTGAGCTCCGCTCAAGGCTACAAATTTTCAATTATAGAAGTTAAATAAATCCCAGATACTTGCTTCCAGCCCGCTGCTATGGCCAGCCTGAAAACGGCCATCAGCCCCTCACCCAGGCTGGCCAGGCACCCCAGAGGGACCCCCACCCTGATCCAGGACACCCTTCAGGGCAAAACAGCTGGCCCCCACCTGTGCACCAGGCCTCTATCCTATATAGTAAAAGGGGAACATACAAATTGACCCTAACAGCAGAAGGACTGGGAGTGACTGGTCGCTGTGACACAGTCTGACCATCAGGGGCAGACACTCAATGCAGGAGCTGCCCACTGATGGTCAGTGCACTCCCATTAGGGGAGCTCTGCTCAGCCACAAGCCAGGCTGATGGCTGCCAGCACAGCAGTGGTGGCGGGAGCCTCTCCCACCTCCCCAGCAGTGCTAAGGATGTCTGACTGCAGCTTAGGCCTGCTCCCCGCTGGCAAGTAGACATCCCCCCAGGGCTCCCAGGCTTACAGAGGTATGTTTGACTGCCAGCTTGGGCCCAATCCCCCAGGTAGTGGGCCTAAGCCAGCAGGTGGTCATCCCCCGAGGGGTCCCAGACTGCAAGAGGGCATAGGCCGAGCTGAGGAACCCCCCACCCCCTGCGAGTGCACAAATTTTTGTGCACCGGGCCTCTAGTAATATATAGTTTCCTAAATTTAGTCATCTATTTGCATCCTGAATTTATTTGATTTATCAGAAGCAATTTCCGCACAGCAGTGGTGGCGGGAGCCTCTCCCACCTCCCCAGCAGTGCTAAGGATGTCTGACTGCAGCTTAGGCCTGCTCCCCGCTGGCAAGTAGACATCCCCCCAGGGCTCCCAGGCTTACAGAGGAATGTTTGACTGCCAGCTTGGGCCCAATCCCCCAGGTAGTGGGCCTAAGCCAGCAGGTGGTCATCCCCCGAGGGGTCCCAGACTGCAAGAGGGCATAGGCCGAGCTGAGGAACCCCCCACCCCCTGCGAGTGCACAAATTTTTGTGCACCGGGCCTCTAGTAATATATAGTTTCCTAAATTTAGTCATCTATTTGCATCCTGAATTTATTTGATTTATCAGAAGCAAGTGACAAAGCTCTTTTCTACTCTCTATACTTTTTTTCCACTGGACTTCTAGGACTGAATACTCTCTTGCTTTTCTCCCACTTCACTGGAATTGCTCCTTGGTCTCTGTTGCTTTCTCCTCTTTTTGACTTTTAAAATTTAACAGACCTATACTTACATGACAGGGGAGATACCATAATCAGGAAGATGGTTTTCCCAGGGCCGGGCTTATCCATTGCATCCTGATGTGCTGACCCCTGTGATTTCAGTAAATGTGGGTAACTCGACTGAATAATTTGTGATAGCATAGGACTGTGTCTGCACTCTCCCCTGGCAACAAAACAAAACAAAACAAAACAAAATAACCCCCCAAAAACAAAACAAAACAAAAAAACAAAAAGGGAACAGGCCTAAGACATAGTCCTTGGTGATCTCATCCATCCTTGTGGCTGAAACACCACCTGTATACTGACAACTCTCAAATTTATATCTCTAATCCATATTTTTAAATAAATTTCCATAATTAAAGTCTTATACTTACAAGATGCATTTATCATCATCTTGTTTACTCTTAGAATTTTTTAAAATATATTTTATTGATTTTTTACAGAGAGGAAGGGAGAGAGATAGAGAGTTAGAAACATCGATGAGAGAGAAACATCGATCAGCTGCCTCCTGCACATCTCCTACTGGGAAAGTGCCCGCAACCAAGGTACATGCCCTTGACCGGAATCGAACCTGGGACCTTTCAGTTCGCAGGCCGACGCTCTACCCACTGAGCCAAACCGGTTTTGGCTTAAAATATATTTTTATTGATTTCAGAGAGAAAGAGAGAGGTAGAGAGAGAAAAAAAACATCAGTGATGAAAGAGAATCATTGATCGGCTGCCTCCTGCACGCCCCCTACTGGGGATCCAGCCCACAAACTGGGTATTATAATTTTTAAATTTAACATGTCCATGTATAAATTCAGAATCTTCTCACAAGCAATCTTATCTACCTGCAGCCTTCACTATTTGAGTTTATGGAACATTCATTCTCCGTTTTAGTTTCTTAGACCATACAATCACGCAAACTTCTACTTTATATTAAGTTCTAAGTATTTTTTTCCATTTCTACTTCTACCACTCTAGCCTGAACCACCATCACCTCTCACCTGCTTTTGCATTCTAGCTTTCTATGAGTTCTCTCTAATACCCAAGATAAATAAACCCCTAAAATGTAGCTGCCAAATTGAATCTTTTAAAACATAAATCAGATTACATCACTCTTCTACTTAAAACTCTGCATGGCTACTCTTTACATTTAGTATAAAAGCCACGATATCTATAGTGTCTATCAGTAGGGTAACCACATAATTTATGATGCAAACCAGATTAGAGAGTGAAAGAAGGAGTTGCAGTAATTACAACAGAACACTAGACACGAAAATAAATTGGTATGGGCAACTGGAATGTTTTATCATGCTGCTGCTAATGGGCCTCACAATTTGCCCCTAATGCCTTTCTGATCTCCTTGGCCATCGCTCTCCTCCTCTGTATTGATTCTGTTCTCATTACATGGGCTTCTTTTTTCTTCTTCAATCACATCATGCAGGAAGGCACACATCTACCTCAGGGACTGTGTTCCTACTCTGTTTTCTATGCCTACATTTCTATAATATTTTTATCTTGAGGATTCACTAGGATTACATCATTTTCTTATATTCTTTGCCCACATCTTGCCTCTTCTAAGGAGCCTACCCTGACCACTCTATTTAATATGGAAATGCATCCCTCATCAATACTTGTATAATGCTGTGAAACTTATACTGTATAAACTATGCACACAAAAGTACTTAGTATACAGTAAATCATAAATGCTAGCTATCATCAGTTGCATCATCACCAGATATTCCTTTAGTAAGTCAATAATTTTTTTAAAAATTATAAAGCATGGCAGATTCATTTTCAGATTAATTGACATATTAACCTATTTATTAGCATGCTTAAAATATCTAGAGATGAATTTAGATATGAATGCAAGTCATTTCTTGATTTTGAACAGTAATACTAGGAATGTTGTTAGAATCAGGACAGTCCTAACTCTGACACTTATCTATATATGTGATTTATAAGGCATTTATTCTTTAAAATATAAAGAGTTTTACAGAATATTTTCTTGAGCAATCAAAACTTTTACAAAACAGCCTTTAAAAATTTGCATAACATTTTTATGAAATAAAACAAACAGTAGTTTAAAGTGGATTTTATCAACGGATATTTTAAAAAATGAATCTAAATATGCCCATCAATCTAGTAAAGAACACTTATCATCAAAACATCTTCCTTTTTTATTTGTAATTTCAAATAAATGCCACCACACAATATTAATAAATAATAAAATAAATTAATAAAATAATAGCAAATTTAGCATCTTCCTCTATTCAAATATTTTATTTTTTTAAAATATATTTTATTGATTATTTTTACAGAGAGGAAGGGAGATGGATAGAGAGTTAAAAACATCGATGAGAGAGAAACATCGATCAAGTGCCTCCTGCACCCCGGCCCCGGGGATGTGCCCGCAACCAAAGTACATGCTCCTGACTGGAATCGAACCTAGGACCCTTCAGTCCGCACGCCGATGTTCCATCCACTGAGCAAGCCA